>NC_054474.1:116739456-117000308 GCF_017639515.1 Carcharodon carcharias | reverse complement strand
CGGGGCGGGGGTGGAGGAGGAGGCAATATGGGGCGGGGCGGGGGAGGAGGAGATATGGGATGGAGGAGCGGAGATGGGGTGGGGGTAGAGGGGAGATGGGGTGGGGGTGGAGGGGAGATGGGGCGGGGGCGTGGGTGGGGGAGGAGGCGAGATGGGGCGGGTGATGGTGGAGGAGGCGAGATGGGGCGGGTGATGGGGGAGGAGGCGAGATGGGGCGGGTGATGGGGGAGGAGGCGAGATGGAGCGGGGTGTGTGGGAGGAGGCGAGATGGAGCGGGGTGTGGGGGAGGAGGGGAGATGGGGCGGGGGAGGAGGGGAGATGGGGCGGGGGAGGGGCAGGAGGGGAGATGGGGCGGGGGAGGGGCAGGAGGGGAGATGGGGCGGGGGTGGGGCAGGAGGGGAGATGGGGCGGGGGTGGGGCAGGAGGGGAGATGGGGCGGGGGTGGGGCAGGAGGGGAGATGGGGCGGGGGTGGGCAGGAGGGAGATGGGGCGGGGGTGGGGCAGGAGGGGAGATGGGGCGGGGGTGGGGCAGGAGGGGAGATGGGGCGGGGTGGGGCAGGAGGGGAGATGGGGCTGATGTGGGATAGATTGGGCCGGGGTTGGGGAGGAGGGGAGATGGGGCCGGGGTGGGGGAGGAGGGGAGATGGGGCCGGGGTGGGGGAGGAGGGGGGATGCGGCGGGGGTGGGGCAGGAGGTGAGATGCGGCGGGGGTGGGGGAGGAGGTGAGATGCGGCGGGGGTGGGGGAGGAGGTGAGATGCGGCGGGGGTGGGGGAGGAGGGGAGATGGGGCGGGGGTTGGGGAGGAGGGGAGATGGGGCGGGGGTTGGGGAGGAGGGGAGATGGGGCGGGGGTTGGGGCAGGAGGGGAGATGGGGCAGGGGTGGGGCAGGAGGGGAGATGCGGCGGGGGTGGGGGGGGAGGGGAGATGGGTCAGGCTAGGAGGGGAGATAGGGCGGGGTTGGGGGAGGAGGGGAGTTGGGGCGGTGGAGAAGGGGGGGAGGGGAGATGGGGCGGGGGGTCGGGGAAGAGAGGAGATATGGCGGGGTGGTGGTGGAGGAGGGGACATGGTGTGGGGGCGGAGGGGAGATGGGGTGGGGGAGGAGGGGAGATGGGGCGGGGGTTGGGGAAGAGGGTAGATGGGGCGGGGGTTGGGAAGGAGGGGAGATGGGGCGGGGGTTGGGAAGGAGGGGTGATGGGGCGGGGGTTGGGAAGGAGGGGTGATGGGGCGGGGGTTGGGAAGGAGGGGAGATGGGGCCGGGGTTGGGAAGGAGGGGAGATGGGGTCAGGGTGGTTGAGGAGGGGAGATGGGGTTGGTTGAGGAGGGGAGATGGGGTTGGTTGAGGAGGGGAGATGGGGTTGGTTGAGGATGGGAGATGGGGTTGGTTGAGGATGGGAGATGGGGTTGGTTGAGGATGGGAGATGGGGTGGCGGAGGATGGGAGATGGGGTGGCGGAGGATGGGAGATGGGGTGGGGGAGGATGGGAGATGGGGTCGGGGATACGGATGGAGGGTTCGGGTGAGGTTGGGGAGTTTGGGGATGAGGTTGGGAAGTTTGGGGATGAGGTTGGGGGTGTTGGGGGGGTTTGGGGGTGAGGTTGGGGGGTTTAGGTGAGAGGTTGGGGGTTTTGGTTGAGGTTGGGGAGGTTGTGGTGAAGTTGGGGTTTTGTGGGTGTGGTTTGTGGATGAGATTGGGGGTTGGGGGTGAGGTTGGGGGTGAAGTTGGGGGGGTTGGGGGTGAAGTTGGGGGCGTTTGGGGTGGGGGGGTTTAGGGATGAGGTTGGGGTGTGGGTTGGGCATAAGGTTGTGGGTGTTTGGGGGTAGGTTGGGGGTGTTTGGGTGTGAGGTTGTGTGGAGTTGGGGGTATTTGGGGTGAGGTTGGGGGGGATTGTGGGTGAGTTTGGGGTGATGTTGGGGGGGTTGGCCGCTTTGTGGGCGAGGATGGGGCGGTTGGTGGTGAGGTTGTGGGGGGGTTCGTGTTGAGGTTGGGGGTGTGTTAGTGGTGTGGTTGGGGGGGGTTGGTGGTGTGGTTGGTGGTAAGGTTGAAGGGGTTGGGCGTGAGGTTGAGTGGGTTGGGGTGTTGGTGGTAAGGTTTAAGGGATTGGTGGTGAGGTTGGGGTGTTTGGGAGTGAGGTTGCAGGGGTTGGGGGGGGTTGGGGTTGAGGTTGGGGGTGTTTGGGGGCGAGGTTGGGGGGTATGGGGCTGAGGTATAGAGGGGTTTGTGGGTGATGTTGCGGGGGGTTTGGGTGAGGTTGAGGGGGTTTGGGGGTGAGGTTAGAGTGGTTTGGGGGTGAGGTTGGGGTATTTAGGGTTCAGGTTGTGGGTGTTTGGGGGTAAGGTTGTGGGGGTTTGGAGTTGAGGTTGGAGGTGAGGATAGGGGGTTTGGCAGTGAGGTTGGGGGGTTTGGGGTGAATTTGGGGTTTTGTGGGCGCAGTTTGGGGATGAGATATGGAGGGGTTTGTGGGTGATGGGGGGGGGTTTGGGGGTGAGGTTGGGGGGGTTTGGGGGCGAGGTTAGGAGGGTTTGGGGGTGAGGTTGGGGGTATTTAGGGTTAAGGTTGTGGGTGTTTGGGGGTTAGGTTGGGGGGTTCTTGAGTGTGAAGTTGGCGGGGTGTGGGGTGAAGTTGGGGGGGTTTGGGGTTGAAGTTCGGGGGGTTGTGGGGTGAGGTTGGGGGATAGTTGGATGAGGATGGTGGGGGGGGTTGGCAGGTGAAGTTGGGGGGGATTTGGGGATGAAGTTGGGGGATTTGGTGGTTTGGGGTTGAGGTTGGGGGAGATTGGGGTAGAGGTTGTGGGGTTTTGGGGGTAAGGCTGGGGGGGTTGTGGGTAAGGTTGGAGGGTTGGGTTGAGGTTGGGGGGATTTGGGAGTGAGGTTGGGGGGGTCTGTGGGTGAGGTTGGGGGGGTCTGTGGGTGAGGTTGGGGCGGTTAGGGGGTGAAGTTCGAGGGGTTGGGTGAGCTTAGGGGGTGGTTGGGGGGTGAGGATGGTGGGGTGGTTTGTGGGTGAAGTTGGGGGGTACTTGGGGTGAAGTTGGGGGGTTTGGTGTTGAGGTTGGGAGAGGGTTTGGGGGTGAGGTTGGAGTGGTTTGGGCGTAAGGTTGGAGGTGTTGGGGGTGAGGTTGGGTGGGGTGGAGGTGAGGTTGGAGGCATTGGTGGTAAGGTTTAAGGGGTTGGGGATGAGGTTGGGGTTGGTTGGGGGTGACGTTGGGCGGGGTTGGGGGTGTTTGGGGGTAAGGTTGGGTGTGTTTGGGGGTGAGGTTAGGTTGTTTGAGGGTGAGGTTAGGGTGTTTGGGGTGAATTTGGGGTTTTGTATGTCCGCTTTGGGGATGAGATTGGGGTGGATTGGGGGGTGAGGTTGCGGGGCTTTTGAGTGAGAAGTTGGGGGAGTTGGGGGTGAAGTTCGGAGGGTTGGGGGGGTGAGGATGGTGGGGTGGTTTGCGGGTGAAGTTGGGGGGATGTGGGTGTGAAGTTGGAGGGTTTGGTGATGAGGTTGGGGTATTTGGGGTTGAGGTTAGGGGTGAGGTTGAGGGGATTGGGGGTGTTTGGGGGTAAGGTTGGAGGTGTTGGGGGGGTGAGGTTGGGGGGATTTGGGGTGAGGTTGGGGGGATTGTGGGTGAGTTTGGGGGTGATGTTGGAGGAGTTGGGCGCTTTGGGGGTGAGGATGGGGGAGTTGGTGGTGAGGTTGTCGGGGGGTTGGTGGTGAGGTTGGTGAGGTTTGGGGGTAAGGTTGAAAGGGTTGGGCGTGAGGTTGGGTGGGTTGGGGGTGTTGGTGGTAAGGTTTAATGGGTTGGTGGTGAGGTTGGGGGGGTTTGGGTGTGAGGTTGGGGGGGTTTGGGTGTGAGGTTGGGGGTTTTGGGGGTGAGGTTGGGGGTATTTAGGGTTAAGGATGTGGGTGTTTGGGGGGGTTTGGAGCTGAGGTTGGAGGTGAGGATAGGGGGTTTGGCAGTGAGGTTGGGGGGTTTGGGGTGAATTTGGGGTTTTGTGGGCGTGGTTTGGGGATGAGATTGGGGTAGTTTGGGGGTTAGGTTGGGGGGGTCTTGAGTGTGAAGTTGGGGGTTGGGGGTGAAGTTGGGGAGGTTTGGGGTTGAAGTTCGGGTGGTTGTTGTGTGAGGTTGGGGGGGATGGCGGGTGAATTTGGGGGTGAAGTTGGGGGGTTTGGTCGTTTGGGGTTGAGGTTGGGGGTGATTGGGGGAGAGGTTGCGGGGGTTTGGGGGTGAGGCTGGGGGGGTTGTGGGTAAGGTTGGAGGGTTGGATTGAGGTTGGGGGGATTTGGAGGTGAGGTTCGAGGTGTTGGGGGTGAGCTTAGGGGGTGGTTGGGGGGTGAGGATAGTGGGGTGGTTTGCGGGTGAAGTTGAGGGTTTTTGGGGATGAAGTTGGGGGGTTGGTGTTGAGGTTAGGAGGGTTTGGGGTGAGGTTGAGGGGAGATTGGGGGGTTTGGTGGTAAAGTTGGAGGTGTTGGGGGTGAGGTTGGGTCGGGTGGGTGTGAGGTTGGGGGGGTTGGTGGTAAGGTTTAAGGGGTTGGGGTTGTTTGGGGGTGAGGTTGGGTGGGGTTTGGGATGAGGTTAGGGTGTTTGTGGGTGAGGTTGGGGGGTTTGGGGTGAGGTTGGGGGTTTGGGGTGAATTTGGGGTTTTGTGGGCGCGGTTTGGGGATGAGATTGGGGTCGTTTGGGGGTTAGGTTGGGGGGTCTTGAGTGTGAAGTTGGGGGGGTTTGGTGTTGAAGTTTGGGGGGTTGTGGGGTGAGGTTGGTGGATAGTTGGGTAAGGATGGTTGGGGAGGGATTGTGGGTGAATTTGGGGGGGATTTGGGGGTGAAGTTGGGGGGTTTGGTGGTTTGGGGTTGAGGTTGGGGGGATTGGGGGAGGGGTTGCGGGGTTTTGGGGGTGAGGCTGGGGGGGCGTTGTGGATAAGGTTGCAGGGTTGGGTTGAGGTTGGGGGTGTTGGGGTGAGTTTAGGGTGTTTGGGGGTGAGGTGGGGGGTTTGGGGTGAATTTGGGGTTTTGTGGGTGTGCTTTGGGGATGAGACTGGGGTGGATTGAGGGATGAGGTTGCGGGGGTTTTGAGTGTGAAGTTGGGGGAGTTGGGTGTGAAGTTGGAGGGTTTGGTGGTGAGATTGGGGGGTTTTGGGGGTAAGGTTAGAGGGTTGAGTTGAGGTTGTGGGGTTTTGGGGTGAGGTTGAGGGGGTTGGGGTGTTTTGGGGTGAGGTTGGGGGAATTTGGGGTGAGGTTGGGGGGGATTGTGGGTGAGTTTGGGGGTGATATTGGGGGGGTTGGGCGATTTGGGGGTGAGGTTGTGGGTGGGGGTTGGTGGTGAGGCTGGAGGGTGTTGGTGGTGAGGTTGGTGGGGGTTGGGGGTAAGGTTGAAGGGGTTGGGTGTGAGCGTGAGTGGGTTGGGGTGTTCGTGGTAAGGTTTAAGGGGTTGGTGGTGAGGTTGGGGAGTTTGGGGGTGAGGTTGCAGGGGTTGGGGAGGGGTTTGGGGGTAAGGTTGGGGGGGTTTGGAGCTGAGGTTGGAGGTGAGGATAGGGGGTTTGGCAGTGAGGTTGGGGGGTTTGGGGTGAATTTGGGCTTTTGTGGGCACAGTTTGGGAATGAGGTATGGAGGGGTTTGTGGGTGATGTTGGGGGGGTTGTGGGTGATGTTGGGGGGTTTGGGGGTGAGGTTGGAGTGGTTTGGGCGTAAGGTTGGAGGTGTTGGGGGTGAGGTTGGTGGGGTGGAGGTGAGGTTGGGTGGGGTGGAGGTGAGGTTGGAGGCATTGGTGGTAAGGTTTAAGGGGTTGGGGTTGGTTGGGGGTGACGTTGGGCGGGGTTGGGGGTGTTTGGGGGTAAGGTTGGGTGTGTTTGGGGGTGAGGTTAGGGTGTTTGGGGGTGAGGTTAGGGTGTTTGGGGTGAATTTGGGGTTTTGTGTGTCCGCTTTGGGGATGAGATTGGGGTGGATTGGGGGGTGAGGTTGTGGGGGTTTTGAGTGTGAAGTTGGGGGAGTTGGGGGTGAATTTCGGGGGATTTAGGGGGTGGAGTTCGGAGGGTTGGGGGGTGAGGATGGTGGGGTGATTTGCGGGTGAAGTTGGGGGGATGTGGGTGTGAAGTTGGAGGGTTTGGTGGTGAGGTTGGGGGTTTTGGGGTTGAGGTTAGGGGTGAGGTTGAGGGGATCGGGGGTGTTTGGGGGTAAGGTTGGAGGTGTTGGGGGGTGAGGTTGGGGGGATTTGGGGTGAGGTTGGGGGGATTGTGGGTGAGTTTGGGGGTGATGTTGGAGGAGTTGGGCGCTTTGGGGGTGAGGATGGGGGAGTTGGTGGTGAGGTTGTTGGGGGGTTGGTGGTGAGGTTGGTGGGGTTTGGGGGTAAGGTTGAAAGGGTTGGGCGTGAGGTTGGGTGGGTTGGTGGTAAGGTTTAATGGGTTGGTGGTGAGGTTGGGGGGGTTTGGGTGTGAGGTTGGGGGGGTTTGTGTGTGAGGTTGGGGGTTTTGGGGGTGAGGTTGGGGGTATTTAGGGTTAAGGATGTGGGTGTTTGGGGGGGTTTGGAGCTGAGGTTGGAGGTGAGGATAGGGGGTTTGGCAGTGAGGTTGGGGGGTTTGGGGTGAGGTTGGGGGGATTGTGGGTGAGGTTGGGGGGATTGTGGGTGAGTTTGGGGGTGATGTTGGAGGAGTTGGGCGCTTTGGGGGTGAGGATGGGGGAGTTGGTGGTGAGGTTGGTGGGGTTTGGGGGTAAGGTTGAAAGGGTTGGGCGTGAGGTTGGGTGGGTTGGTGGTAAGGTTTAATGGGTTGGTGGTGAGGTTGGGGGGGGTTTGGGTGTGAGGTTGGGGGGGTTTGTGTGTGAGGTTGGGGGTTTTGGGGGTGAGGTTGGGGTATTTAGGGTTAAGGATGTGGGTGTTTGGGGGGGTTTGGAGCTGAGGTTGGAGGTGAGGATAGGGGGTTTGGCAGTGAGGTTGGGGGGTTTGGGGTGAATTTGGGGTTTTGTGGGCGTGGTTTGGGGATGAGATTGGGGTAGTTTGGGGGTTAGGTTGGGGGGGTCTTGAGTGTGAAGTTGGGGGTTGGGGGTGAAGTTGGGGAGGTTTGGTGTTGAAGTTCGGGTGGTTGTTGTGTGAGGTTGGGGGGGATGGTGGGTGAATTTGGGGGTGAAGTTGGGGGGTTTGGTCGTTTGGGGTTGAGGTTGGGGGTGATTGGGGGAGAGGTTGCGGGGGTTTGGGGGTGAGGCTGGGGGGGGTTGTGGATAAGGTTGGAGGGTTGGGTTGAAGTTGGGGGAATTTGGGGGTGAGGTTCGAGGTGTTGGGGGTGAGCTTGGGGGTGGTTGGGGGGCGAGGATAGTGGGGTGGTTTGCAGGTGAAGTTGAGGGTTTTTGGGGATGAAGTTGGGGGGTTGGTGTTGAGGTTAGGGGGTTTGGGGTGAGGTTGGGGGGAGATTGGGGGGGTTTGGTGGTAAGGTTGGAGGTGTTGGGGGTGAGGTTGGGTGGGGTGGGGGTGAGGTTGGGGGGGTTGGTGGTAAGGTTTAAGGGGTTGGGGCTGTTTGGGGGTGAGGTTGGGCGGGGTTTGGGATGAAGTTAGGGTGTTTGTGGGTGAGGTTGGGGGGTTTAGGGTGAGGTTGGGGGTTTGGGGTGAATTTTGGGTTTTGTGGGCGCGGTTTGGGGATGAGATTGGGGTGGTTTGGGGGTTAGGTTGGGGGGGGTCTTGAGTGTGAAGTTGGGGGGTTTGGGGGTGAAGTTGGGGGGGGTTGGTGTTGAAGGTTGGGGTGTTGTGGGGTAAGGTTGGTGGATAGTTGGGTAAGGTAGGTTGGGGGGGGGATTGCAGGTGAATTTGGGGGTGAAGTTGGGGGTTTGGTCGTTTGGGGTTGAGGTTGGGGGCGATTGGGGGAGAGGTTGCGGGGTTTTGGGGGTGAGGCTGGGGGCCATTGTGGATAAGGTTGCAGGGTTGGGTTGAGGTTGGGGGGATTTGGGGGTGAGGTTGGGCGGTTAGGGGGTGAAGTTCGAGGGGTTGGGGAGTGAGCTTAGGCGGTGGTTGGGGGGTGAGGATGGTGGGGTGGTTTGCGGGTGAAGTTGGGGGTTTTTGGGATGAAGTTGGGGGGTTGGCATTGAGGTTAGGGGGGGTTTGGAGTGAGGTTGGGGGGAGATTGGGGGGGGTTTGGGGGTAAGGTTGGAGGTGTTGGGGGTGAGGTTGGGCGGGGTTGGGGGTGTTGGGGTGAGGTTAGGGTGTTTGGGGGTGAGGTGGGGGTTTGGGGTGAATTTGGGGTTTTGTGGGTGTGCTTTGGGGATGAGGTTGGGGTGGATTGCGGGGTGAGGTTGCGGGGGTTTTGAGTGTGAAGTTGGGGGAGTTGGGTGTGAAGTTGGAGGGTTTGGTGGTGAGGTTGGGGGGTTTTGGGGGTAAGGTTATAGGGTTGAGTTGAGGTTTTGGGGTTTTGGGGTGAGGTTGAGGGGGTTGGGGTGTTTTGGGGTGAGGTTGGGGGGATTTGGGGTGAGGTTGGGGGGATTGTGGGTGAGTTTGGGGGTGATATTGGGGGGGTTGGGCGATTTGGGGGTGAGGTTGTGGGTGGGGGTTGGTGGTGAGGCTGGGGGTGGTTGGTGGTGAGGTTGGGGTGGGTGGTGAGGTTGGTGGGGGTTGGGGGTAAGGTTGAAGGGGTTGGGCATGAGCGTGAGTGGGTTGGGGTATTCGTGGTAAGGTTTAACGGGTTGGTGGTGAGGTTGGGGTGTTTGGGGGTGAGGTTGCAGGGGTTGGGGGGGGGGTTTGGGGTTGAGGTTGGGGGTGTTTGGGGGTAAGGTTGGGGGGGTTTGGAGCTGAGGTTGGAGGTGAGGATAGGGGGTTTGGCAGTGAGGTTGGGGGGTTTGGGGTGAATTTGGGCTTTTGTGGGCGTGGTTTGGGGATGAGGTATGGAGGGGTTTGTGGGTGATGTTGGGTTTGTGGGTGATGTTGGGGGGTTTGGGGGTGAGGTTGGAGTGGTTTGGGCGTAAGGTTGGAGGTGTTGGGGGTGAGGTTGGGTGGGGTGGAGGTGAGGTTGGAGGCATTGGTGGTAAGGTTTAAGGGGTTGGGAATGAGGTTGGGGGGGGGTTGGTGGTGAGGTTGGTGGGGGTTGGGGGTAAGGTTGAAGGGGTTGGGCGTGATCGTGAGTGGGTTGGGGGTGTTGGTGGTAAGGTTTAAGGGGTTGGTGATGAGGTTGGGATGTTTGGGGGTGAGGTTGCAGGGGTTGGGGGGGTTTGGGGTTGAGGTTGGGGGTGTTTGGGGGTAAGGTTGGGGGGGTTTGCAGCTGAGGTTGGAGGTGAGGATAGGGGGTTTGGCAGTGAGGTTGGAGGGTTTGGGGTGAATTTGGGGTTTTGTGGGCGCGGTTTGGGGATGAGGTATGGAGGGGTTTGTGGGTGATGTTGGGGGGTTTGGGGGTGAGGTTAGGGGGGTTTGGGGTGAGGTTAGGGGGGTTTGGGGGTGAGGTTGGGGGTATTTAGGGTTAAGGTTGTGTGTGTTTGGGGGTGAGGTTGGGGGTACTTAGGGTTAAGGTTGTGGGTGTTTGGGGGTTAGGTTGGGGGGGCTCGAGTGTGAAGTTGGGGGGTGTGGGGTTGAAGTTCGGGGGGTTGTGGGGTGAGGTTGGGGGATAGTTGGGTGAGGATGGTGGGGGGGGGGATAGTTGGGTGAGGATGGTGGGGGGGATGGCGGGTGAAGTTGGGGGGGATTTGGGGGTGAAGTTGGGGGGTTTGGTGGTTTGGGGTTGAGGTTGGTGGGGGTTGTGGGTAAGGTTGGAGGGTTGGGTTGAGGTTGGGGGGATTTGTGGGTGAGGTTGGGGGGGTTAGGGGGTGAAGTTTGAGGGGTTGCAGGGTGAGCTTAGGGAGTGGTTGAGGGTGAGGATGGTGGGGTGGTTTGCGGGTGAAGTTTGGGGGGACTTCGGGGTGAAGTTGGGGGGTTTGGTGTTGAGGTTGGGGGAGGGTTTGGGGGTGAGGTTGGAGTGGTTTGCGGGTAAGGTTGGAGGTGTTGGGGGTGAGGTTGGGGGCATTGGTGGTAAGGTTTAAGGGGTTGGGGATGAGGTTGGGGTTGTTTGGGGGTGAGGTTATGGTGTTTGGGGGTGAGGTTAGGGTGTTTGGGGGTGAGGTTAGGGTGTTTGGGGGTGAGGTTGGGTGGTATGGGGGTGAGGTTGGGGGGTTTATGGTGAAGCTGGGGTTTTGTGGGTGCGGTTTGGGGATGGGATTGGGGTGGATTGGGGGTGAGGTTGTGGGAGTTTTGAGTGTGAAGTTGGGGGAGTTGGGGGGGGTTAGGGGACGAAGTTCGGGGGTGGGGGGTGAGCTTAGAGGGGGGTTGTGGGTGAGGATGGTGGGGTGGTTTACGTGTGAAGTTGGGGGGGATTTGGGGGTGAAGTTGGGAGGTTTGGTGATGATGTTGGGGGGGGTTTGGGACTGAGTTTGGGGGTGAGGTTGGGGGGGTTTGGGGGTAAGGTTGGGAGCTTTGGGGGTGAGGTTGGGAGCTTTGTGGGTGAGGTTGGGGCTTTTGGGGGTGACGGGGGGATTTGGGGGGTTTGTGGGTGAGTTTGGGGGTGATGTTGGGGGTTGCGTGTGGGGTTGGGGGAGTTTGGAGTTGAGGTTGGGGGAGTTTGGAGTTGAGGTTGGGGGTGAGGTTGGGGATGTTGGTGGTAAGGTTTAAGGGGTTGGGGTGAGGTTGGGGGGTTTGGGGGTGAGGTATGGGTGGGTTTGTGGGTTAGGTTGGGGGGGTTTATGCGTGAGCTTGGGGGGGTTGGGGATAAGGTTTGGGGTTGAGTTTGGGGGTGTTGGGGGGTGAGGTTGGGGGGATTTGGGCGTGAGGATTGGGGGCTTTGTGGGTGAGTTTGGGGGTGATGTTGGGATGGTTGGGGGCTTTGGGGGTGAGTTTGGGGTTGAGGTTGGGGTTAAGGATGGGGTGGTTTGGAGGTGATGTTGGGGGTGAGGTTAGGGGGTTTGGGGGTGAGCTTGGGCTGTTTGGGGGTGAGGTTGGGGGGTTTGATGGCTGCAGATTGGGGTGAGGTTGCAGGGGTTTTTAGTGTGAAGTTGGGGCGGTTGGGGGTGAACTTCGGGGGGTTGGGGTGAGGTTATGGGGGTTTGGGGGGTGAGGATGGTGGGGGAGTTTGCAGGTGAAGTTGGGGGGGATTTGGGGGTGAAGTTGTAGGGTTTGGTGTTGAGGTTCGGGGGTTTGGGGGTGAGGTTGGGGGGGGGTTTGGGGGTGAGGTTGGGGGGTTTGGGGGTGAGGTTGGGGGGTTTGGGGGCGAGGTTGGGGGGGGTTTGAGGGTGAGCTTGGTGGGTTGGGGGTGATTGATGGTGAGGTTGGGGGGATTGGGGGTAAGGTTGGAGGGGTTGGGGGTGAGGTTGGGTGGGTTGGGGTGAGGTTGGGGATGTTGGTGGTAAGATTTAAGGAGTTGGGGTGAGGTTGGGGGGGTTTGGGGGTGCGTTTGGAGGGGTTGGGGGGGTTTGGGGTTGAGGTTGGGGGTGTTTGGGGGCAATGTTGGGCGATTTGGGGGTGAGGTATGGGGGTGTTTGTGGGTTAGGTTGGGGGGTTGCAGATAAGGTTGGGGGTATTTGGGGTTAAGGTTATGGGTGTTTGGGGGTGAGGCTGGGGGGTTTGGGGTGAAGTTGGGGATTTGTGGGTGCGGTTTGGGGATGAGATTGGGGTGGATTGGGCAATGAGGTTGCAGGGGTTTTGAGTGTGAAGTTGGGGGGTTTAGGGGGTGAAGTTGGGGGGGTGAGCTTAGTGGGGGGTTGGCGGGTGAGTTTAGTGGGGTGGTTTGCGGGTGAAGTTGGGGGGGATTTGGAGGTGAAGTTGGGGGGTTTGGGGTTGAGTTTGGGGGTGGTGTTGGGGGGTTGGGGGCTTTGGGGGTGAGGTTGGGGGTGTTTGGGGCTGAGGTTGGGGTTAAGGATGGGGTGGTTTGGAGGTGATGTTGGGGGTGAGGTTGGGCTGTTTGGGGTGAAGTTGGGGTTTTGTGGGCGTGGATTGGAGTGAATTGGGGGTGAGGTTGCAGGGGTTTTTTGTGTGAAGTTGGGGCGGTTGGGGGTGAAGTTGGGGGTGAAGTTCGAGGGGTTGTGGTGAGGTTAGGCGGGGGTTGAGGGGTGAGAATGGTGGGGGGGGGGTTTGCAGGTGAAGTTGGGGGGATTTGGGGGTGAAGTTGTAGGGTTTGGGGTTGAGGTTGCGGGGGTTGGGGTGAGGTTGGGGGGGATTGGTGGTAAGGTTTAAGGGGTTGGGGTGAGGTTGGGGGGTTTGGGGTTGAGTTTGGAGGGGTTGGGGGGGTTTGCGGGTGAGTTTGGAGGGGTTGGTGGGGGGCTTGGGATTGAGGTTGGGAGTGTTTGGGGGCAAGGTTGGGGGATTTGGGGGTGAGGTATGGGGGGGGGTTGTGGGTTAGGTTGGGGGGGGTTTGTGCATGACGTTGGGGGGGTTGGGGATAAGGTTGGGGGTATTTGGGGTTAAGGTTATGGGTGTTTGGGGGTGAAATTGGGCGTGTTTGGGGGTGAGGTTAGGGTTTTTGTGGGTGATGTTGGGGGGTTTGGGGTGAGGTTGGGGGTTTTGGGGTGAAGTTGGGGATTTGTGGGTGTGGTATGGGGATGAGATTGGGGTGGATTGGGGGGTGAGGTTGTGGGGGTTTTGAGTGTGAAGTTGGGGAGTTGGTGGTGAAGTTGGGGGGGGTTAGGGGGTGAAGTTTGAGGGGTTGCAGGGTGAGCTTAGGGAGTGGTTGAGGGTGAGGATGGTGGGGTGGTTTGCGGGTGAAGTTGGGGGGGACTTCGGGGTGAAGTTGGGGGGTTTGGTGTTGAGGTTGGGGGAGGGTTTGGGGGTGAGGTTGGAGTGGTTTGCGGGTAAGGTTGGAGGTGTTGGGGGTGAGGTTGGGGGCATTGGTGGTAAGGTTTAAGGGGTTGGGGATGAGGTTGGGGTTGTTTGAGGGTGAGGTTATGGTGTTTGGGGGTGAGGTTAGGGTGTTTGCGGGTGAGTTTGGGTGGTATGGGGGTGAGGTTGGGGGGTTTATGGTGAAGCTGGGGTTTTGTGGGTGCGGTTTGGGGATGGGATTGGGGTGGATTGGGGGTGAGGTTGTGGGAGTTTTGAGTGTGAAGTTGGGGGAGTTGGGGGGGGGGTTAGGGGATGAAGTTCGGGGGTGGGGGGTGAGCTTAGAGGGGGGTTGTGGGTGAGGATGGTGGGGTGGTTTACGTTTGAAGTTGGGGGGGATTTGGGGGTGAAGTTGGGAGGTTTGGTGATGATGTTGGGGGGGGTTTGGGACTGAGTTTGGGGGGGTTTGGGGGTAAGGTTGGGAGCTTTGGGGGTGAGGTTGGGGGCTTTGTGGTTGAGGTTGGGGCTTTTGGGGGTGACGGGGGGATTTGGGGGGTTTGTGGGTGAGTTTGGGGGTGATGTTGGGGGTTGCGTGTGGGGTTGGGGGAGTTTGGAGTTGAGGTTGGGGGAGTTTGGAGTTGAGGTTGGGGGGGTTGGTGGTGAGGTTGGGGGGGTTGGTGGTGAGGTTAGAGTGGTTGGGGGTGAGGATGGGGGTGAGGTTGGGGATGTTGGTGGTAAGGTTTAAGGGGTTGGGGTGAGGTTGGGGGGTTTGGGGTGAGGTATGGGTGGGTTTGTGGGTTAGGTTGGGGGGGTTTATGCGTGAGCTTGGGGGGGTTGGGGATAAGGTTTGGGGTTGAGTTTGGGGGTGTTGGGGGGTGAGGTTGGGGGGATTTGGGCGTGAGGATTGGGGGCTTTGTGGGTGAGTTTGGGGGTGATGTTGGGATGGTTGGGGGCGAGTTTGGGGTTGAGGTTGGGGTTAAGGATGGGGTGGTTTGGAGGTGATGTTGGGGGTGAGGTTAGGGGGTTTGGGGGTGAGCTTGGGCTGTTTGGGGGTGAGGTTGGGGGGTTTGGTGGCTGCAGATTGGGGTGAGGTTGCAGGGGTTTTTAGTGTGAAGTTGGGGCGGTTGGGGGTGAAGATCGGGGGGTTGGGGTGAGGTTATGGGGGTTTGGGGGGTGAGGATGGTGGGGGAGTTTGCAGGTGAAGTTGGGGGGATTTGGGGGTGAAGTTGTAGGGTTTGGTGTT
Source organism: Carcharodon carcharias (assembly GCF_017639515.1). Lineage (NCBI taxonomy): Eukaryota > Metazoa > Chordata > Chondrichthyes > Lamniformes > Lamnidae > Carcharodon > Carcharodon carcharias. Next base: position 116,986,345 of record NC_054474.1, on the reverse strand, counting down.
GAGGTTTGGGGGTTTGGGGGTGAGGTTGGGGGGGTTTGGGGGTGAGGTTGGGGGAGTTTGGGGGTGAGGTTGGGGGAGTTTGGGTTGAGCTTGGGGGGTTGGGGGTGATTGATGGTGAGGTTGGGGGGATTGGGGGTAAGGTTGGAGGGGTTGGGGGTGAGGTTGGGTGGGTTGGGGTGAGGTTGGGGATGTTGGTGGTAAGGTTTAAGGGGTTGGGGTGAGGTTGGGGGGTTTGGGGGTGCATTTGGAGGGGTTGGGGGGGTTTGGGGTTGAGGTTGGGGGTGTTTGGGGCTGAGGTTGGGGTTAAGGATGGGGTGGTTTGGAGGTGATGTTGGGGGTGAGGTTGGGCTGTTTGGGGTTTGGGGTGAAGTTGGGGTTTTGTGGGCGTGGATTGGAGTGAATTGGGGGTGAGGTTGCAGGGGTTTTTTGTGTGAAGTTGGGGCGGTTGGGGGTGAAGTTGGGGGTGAAGTTCGAGGGGTTGTGGTGAGGTTAGGTGGGGGTTGAGGGGTGAGAATGGTGGGGGGGGGTTTGCAGGTGAAGTTGGGGGGATTTGGGGGTGAAGTTGTAGGGTTTGGGGTTGAGGTTGCGGGGGTTGGGGTGAGGTTGGGGGGGATTGGTGGTAAGGTTTAAGGGGTTGGGGTGAGGTTGGGGGGTTTGGGGTTGAGTTTGGAGGGGTTGGGGGGGTTTGCGGGTGAGTTTGGAGGGGTTGGTGGGGGGCTTGGGATTGAGGTTGGGAGTGTTTGGGGGCAGGGTTGGGGGATTTGGGGGTGAGGTATGGGGGGGTTGTGGGTTAGGTTGGGGGGGGTTTGTGCATGACGTTGGGGGGGTTGGGGATAAGGTTGGGGGTATTTGGGGTTAAGGTTATGGGTGTTTGGGGGTGAAATTGGGCATGTTTGGGGGTGAGGTTAGGGTTTTTGTGGGTGATGTTGGGGGGTTTGGGGTGAGGTTGGGGGTTTTGGGGTGAAGTTGGGGATTTGTGGGTGTGGTATGGGGATGAGATTGGGGTGGATTGGGGGGTGAGGTTGTGGGGGTTTTGAGTGTGAAGTTGGGGGAGTTGGGGGTGAAGTTGGGGGGTGGGTTAGGGGGTGAAGTTTGGGGGTTGGGGTGTGAGCTTAGGGGGGGTTGTGGGTGAGGTTAGTGGGGTGGTTTGCAGGTGAAGTTGGGGGAATTTGGGGGTGAAGTTGGGAGGTTTGGTGGTGAGGTTGGGGGTGTATGGGGCTGAGTTTGGGAGTAAGGTTGGAGGGTCGGGATGAGGTTGGGGGCTTTGGGGGTGAGGTTGGGGTAAGGTTGGGGCTGTTGGGGGGTGAAGTTGGGGGGATTTGGGGGTGAGGTTGGGGGGTTTGGGGTTGAGGTTGGGGTTAAGGATGGGGTGGTTTGGGGGTGAGGTTGGAGGGGTTGAGGGGTTTTGGGGTTGAGGTTGGGGGTGAGGTTGGGCATGTTTGGGGTTAAAGATTGGGTGGTTTGGAGGTGATGTTGGGGGTGAGGTTAGGGGGTTTGGGGGTGAGGTTGGGCTGTTTGGGGGTGAGGTTGGTGGGTTTGGGGTGAAGTTGGGGTTTTGTGGGCGCGGATTGGGGTGGATTGGGGGTGAGGTTGCGGGGGTTTTTAGTGTGAAGTTGGGGCGGTTGGGGGGTGAGGTTGGGGGTGTTTGGGAGTGAAATTTGGGGGTTGGGGTGAGGTTGGGGCGTGAGGATGTTGGGGGGTTTGCAGGTGAAGTTGGGGGGGATTTGGGGGTGAAGTTGTAGGGTTTGGTGTTGAGGTTGGGGGGGGTTTGGGGGTAAGGTTGGAGGGTTGGGTTGAGGTTTGGGGGGTTTGGGGTGAGGTTGGAGGTGTTGGGGGGAGGATTGGTGTATTGGTGGTAAGGTTTAAGGGGATGGGGTTGTTTGGGGGTGAGGTTGGAGGGGAGGCATGTGGGTATTTGGGGGTGAGTTTGGAGAGTTTGAAGGGGTTTGGGGTTGAGGTTGGGGGTAAGGTTGCGGGGTGAGGTATGGGGGGTTTGGGGTTGAGGTTGGGGGGCGTTTGGAGGTGAGGTTGGGGAAGGTTTGGGGGTAAGGTTGGGGCTGTTTGGGGTTAAAGATTGGGTGGTTTGGAGGTGATGTTGGGGGTGAGGTTAGGGGGTTTGGGGGTGAGGTTGGGGGGTTTGGGGTGAAGTTGGGGTTTTGTGGGCGCGGATTGGGGTGGATTGGGGGTGAGGTTGCGGGGGTTTTTAGTGTGAAGTTGGGGCGGTTGGGGGGTGAGGTTGGGGGTGTTTGGGAGTGAAATTTGGGGGTTGGGGTGAGGTTGGGGCGTGAGGATGTTGGGGGGTTTGCAGGTGAAGTTGGGGGGGATTTGGGGGTGAAGTTGTAGGGTGTGGTGTTGAGGTTGGGGGGGGTTTGGGGGTAAGGTTGGAGGGTTGGGTTGAGGTTGGGGGGGTTTGGGGTGAGGTTGGAGGTGTTGGGGGGAGGATTGGTGTATTGGTGGTAAGGTTTAAGGGGATGGGGTTGTTTGGGGGTGAGGTTGGAGGGGAGGCATGTGGGTATTTGGGGGTGAGTTTGGAGGGTTTGAGGGGGTTTGGGGTTGAGGTTGGGGGTAAGGTTGCGGGGTGAGGTATGGGGGGTTTGGGTTTGAGGTTGGGGGGCGTTTAGAGGTGAGGTTGGGGAAGGTTTGGGGGTAAGGTTGGGGGTGTTTGGAGATGAGGTTGGGGGTGTTTGGGGGTGAGGTTGGAGGTGGTTGGGGGTGTTTGGGGGTAGGGTTGGGGTGTTTGGGGGTGAGGTTGTGGGGGGGTGTGTTGGGGTTGTTTGGGGTTGAGTTTGGGAGTGAGTTTAGTATTTGTGTGTGAGGTGTTTGGGTGGTTGAGGGTGAGGTGTTGAGGGCTCTGGGGGTTAGGTGTTGGGGGGGTTGCTGGTGAGGTGTTGGGGGGGGTTGGGGGGTCAGTTGTCAGCTGTTGGAGGGGGTTGGGGGTGAGGTGTTGGGGCGCTTGGGGGTGAGGTGTTGGGGGAGTTCGGGATGAGGTGTGGGGGGGTTGGGGTGAGATGGTTGGGGGTGAGGTGTTCAGGGGGGTTGGGGGTGAGGTGTTCAGGGGGGTTGAGGGTGAGGTGTTGGGGGTTGTTTAGGGAGGGTTGGGGTGAGGTGTTGGGGAGGGTTAGGGGTGAGGTGTTGGAAGGGGGGTTGGGGGTGAGGTGTTTGGGGTGAGGTGTTCGGGCGGTTGGGGGTGAGGTGTTGCGGGGGGTTGGGGGTGAGGTGTTGGGGGGTTTGTGGAGGGTTGGGTGTGAAGTGTTGGGAGGGGGGGTTGGGGGTGAGGTGTTTGGGGTGAGGTGTTCGGGGGGTTGGGGATGAGGTGTTGGGGGGAGGTGTTCGGGGGGTTTTGGGAGGTTGTGGGTGAGGTGTTGGGGGTTGTTTAGGGAGGGTTGGGGTGAGGTATTGGGGAGGGTTGAGGGTGAGGTGTTGGGGGCAGGTCGGGGTGAGGTGTTGGGGGGAGGTCGGGGGTGAGGTGTTTGGGGTGAGGTGTTCGGGGGGTTGGGGATGAGGTGTTGGGGGGTCGGGGTGAGGTGTTGGGGGTTTGGGGATGAGGTGTTGGGGGGTTGGGGTGAGGTGTTCGGGGGTTTTGGGGAGGTTGGGGTGAGGTGTTGGGGGATGGTTGTGGGTGAGGTGTTGGGGGTTGTTTAGGGAGGGTTGGGGTGAGGTGTTGGGGAGGGTTGGGGGTGAGGTGTTGGAAGGGGTTTAGGGGTGAGGTGTTTGGGGTGAGGTGTTCAGGCGGTTCGGGGTGAGGTGTTGGGAGGGTTGGGTGTGAAGTGTTGGGAGGGGGGTTGGGGGTGAGGTGTTTGGGGTGAGGTGTTCGGGGGGTTGGGGGTGAGGTGTTGCGGGGGGGTTGGGGTTGAGGTGTTGGGTGGTTTGGGGAGGGTTGGGTGTGAAGTGTTGGGAGAGGGGTGGGGGTGAGGTGTTTGGGGTGAGGTGTTCGGGGGGTTGGGGATGAGGTGTTGGGGGGAGGTGTTCGGGGGGTTTTGGGGAGGTTGTGGGTGAGGTGTTGGGGGGTTGAGATGAGGTGTTGGGAGGGTTGGGGGTGAGGGGTTGGGGGTGAGGTGTTGGGGGGTTGTTTAGGGAGGGTTGGGGGTGAGGGGTTGGGTTGAGGTGTTGGGAGGGTTGGGAGTGAGGTGTTGGGAGGGTTGGGGGTGAGGTGTTGGGGGGTTGGGGTGAGGTGTTCGGTGGGTTTTGGGGAGGTTGGGGGTGAGGGGTTGGGGGGATTGGGGGTGAGGGGTTGGGGGTGAGGTGTTGGGAGGGTTGGGGGTGAGGGGATAGGGGTTGTTTAGGGAGGGTTGGGGGTGAGGGGTTGGGGGAATTGGGGTGAGGGGTTGGGGGTGAGGTGTTGGGGGTGAGGTGTTGGGGGTTGGGGTGAGGGGTTGGGGTGAGGGGTTGGGGGTGAGGTGTTGGGGGGATTGGGGTGAGGTGTTGGGTGGGGGGTTGACGGAGGGGGGTTGGGAGTGTGTTGTTGGGGGTGAGCTGTTGTGGGGAGTTGGGATGAGGTGTTGGGAGGGGGGTTGGGGGTGAGTTGTGGGGGGCAGTTGGGGGTGAGGTTTTGGGAGGGTTGGGTATGAAGTGTTGGGAGGGGGGTTGGTGGTGAGCTGTTTGGGGTGAGGTGTTAGGGGGGTTGGGGGTGAGGTGTTGGGGGGTTTGGGGATGAGGTGTTGGGGTGTTGGGGGGTTGGGGTGAGGTGTTCGGGGGGTTTTGGGGAGGTTGGGGGTGAGGTGTTGGGGGATTGTGGTTGAGGTGTTGGGGGTTGTTTAGGGAGGGTTGGGGTGAGGTGTTGGGGAGGGTTGGGGTGAGGTGTTGGGGAGGGTTGGGGGTGAGGTGTTCGGGCGGTTGGGGGTGAGGTGTTGGGAGCGTTGGGTGTGAAGTGTTGGGAGGGGGGTTGGGGGTGAGGTGTTGGGAGGGGGGTTGGGGGTGAGGTGTTTGGGGTGAGGTGTGCAGGCGGTTGGGGGTGAGGTGTTGGGAGGGTTGGGTGTGAAGTGTTGGGAGGGGGGTTGGGGGTGAGGTGTTTGGGGTGAGGTGTTCGGGGGGTTGGGGGTGAGGTGTTGCGGGGGGGGTTGGGAGTAAGGTGTTGGGGGGTTTGGGGAGGGTTGGGTGTGAAGTGTTGGGCTGGGGGTGAGGTGTTTGGGGTGAGGTGTTCGGGGGGTTGGGGATGAGGTGTTGGGGGGAGGTGTTCGGGGGGTTTTGGGGAGGTTGTGGGTGAGGTGTTGGGGGGTTGAGATGAGGTGTTGGGAGGGTTGAAGGTGAGGGGTTGGGGGTGAGGTGTTGGGGGGTTGTTTAGGGAGGGTTGGGGGTGAGGTATTGGTTGGGTTGGGGTGAGGTGTTGGGGAGGGTTAGGGGTGAGGTGTTGGAAGGGGGGTTGGGGGTGAGGTGTTCGGGCGGTTGGGGGTGAGGTGTTGCGGGGGGGTTGGGGGTGAGGTGTTGCGGGGTTTGGGGAGGGTTGGGTGTGAAGTGTTGGGAGGGGGGTTGGGGGTGAGGTGTTTGGGGTGAGGTGTTGGGGGAGGTGTTCGTGGGGTTTTGGGGTGGTTGTGGGTGAGGTGTTGGGGGTTGTTTAGGGAGGGTTGGGGTGAGGTGTTGGGGAGGGTTGAGAGTGAGGTGTTGGGGGCAGGTTGGGGTGAGGTGTTGGGGGCAGGTCGGGGGTGAGGTGTTTGGGGATGAGGTGTTGGGGGGGTCGGGGTGAGGTGTAGGGGATTTGGGATGAGGTGTTGGGGGGTTGGGGTGAGGTGTTCAGGGGGTTGTTTAGGGAGGGTTGGGGTGAGGTGTTGGGGAGGGTTGGGGGTGAGGTGTTGGGAGGGGGGTTGGGGGTGTGGTGTTTGGGGTGAGGTGTTCGGGCGGTTGGGGGTGAGGTGTTGGGAGGGTTGGGTGTGAAGTGTTGGGAGGGGGGTTGGGGGTGAGGTGTTTGGGGTGAGGTGTTTGGGGGGTTGGGGGTGAGGTGTTGCGCGGGGGTTGGGAGTAAGGTGTTGGGGGGTTTGGGGAGGGTTGGGTGTGAAGTGTTGGGAGGGGGTGAGGTGTTTGGGGGGTTGGGGATGAGGTGTTGGGGGGAGGTGTTCGGGGGGTTTTGGGGAGGTTGTGGGTGAGGTGTTGGGGGGTTGAGATGAGGTGTTGGGAGGGTTGAAGGTGAGGGGTTGGGGGTGAGGTGTTGGGGGGATGTTTAGGGAGGGTTGGGGGTGAGGGGTTGGGGTGAGGTGTTGGGAGGGTTGGGGGTGGAGGTGTTGGGAGGGTTGGGGGTGAGAGGTTGGGAGGGTTGGGGGTGAGGGGTTGGGGTTGGGGGTGAGGTGTTCGGGGGGTTTTGGGGAGGTTGGGGGTGAGGGGTTGGGGGTGAGGTGTTGGGGGGATTGGGGGTGAGGGGTTGGAGGGTGAGGTGTTGGGAGGGTTGGGGGTGAGGGGTTGGGGGTTGTTTAGGGAGGGTTGGGGGTGAGGGGTTTGGGGTGAGGGGTGAGGTGTTGGGGGGATTGGGGTGAGGGGTTGGGGGTGAGGTGTTGGGGGGATTGGGGTGAGGTGTTGGGACGGTTGGGGGTGAGGTGTTGGGGGGATTGGGGTGAGGTGTTGGGAGGGTTGTGGGTGAGCTGTTGGGGGGATTGGGGTGAGGGGTTGGGGGTGAGGTGTTGGGGGGATTGGGAGTGAGGGGTTGGGGGTGAGGTGTTGGGGGGATTGGGGTGAGGGGTTGGGGGTGAGGTATTGGGGGTGAGGGGTTGGGGGTGAGGTGTTGGGGGGATTGGGGGTGAGGTGTTGGGGGATTGGGGTGAGGGGTTGGGGGTGAGGGTTTGGGGGGATTGGGGGTGAGGGGTTGGGGGGATTGGGGGTGAGGTGTTGGGGGGATTGCGGGTGAGGGATTGGGGGTGAGGTGTTGGGGGGAGGTGTTCGGGGGGTTTTGGGGAGGTTGTGGGTGAGGTGTTGGGGGTTGTTTAGGGAGGGTTGGGGTGAGTTGTTGGGGAGGGTTGAGGGTGAGGTGTTGGGGGCAGGTCGGGGTGAGGTGTTGGGGGCAGGTCGGGGGTGAGGTGTTTGGGGATGAGGTGTTGGGGGGTTGGGGTGAGGTGTAGGGGGTTTGGGGATGAGGTGTTGGGGGGTTGGGGTGAGGTGTTCAGGGGGTTTTGGGGAGGTTGGGGTGAGGTGTTGGGGGATGGTTGTGGGTGAGGTGTTGGGGGTTGTTTAGGGAGGGTTAGGGTGAGGTGTTGGGGAGGGTTGGGAGTGAGGTGTTGGAAGGGGGGTTAGGGGTGAGGTGTTTGGGGTGAGGTGTTCGGGCGGTTGGGGGTGAGGTGTTGGGAGGGTTGGGTGTGAAGTGTTGGGAGGGGGGTTGGGGGTGAGGTGTTTGGGGTGGGGGGTTGGGGGTGAGGTGTTGCGGGGGGGGTTGGGGGTAAGGTGTTGGGGGGTTTGGGGAGGGTTGGGTGTGAAGTGTTGGGCTGGGGGTGAGGTGTTTGGGGTGAGGTGTTCGGGGGGTTGGGGATGAGGTGTTGGGGGGAGGTGTTCAGGGGGTTTTGGGGAGGTTGTGGGTGAGGTGTTGGGGGGTTGAGATGAGGTGTTGGGAGGGTTGAAGGTGAGGGGTTGGGGGTGAGGTGTTGGGGGGTTGTTTAGGGAGGATTGGGGGTGAGGTGTTGGGAGGGTTGGGGGTGAGGGGTTGGGGTGAGGTGTTGGGAGGGTTGGGGTTGGGGATGAGGTGTTTGGGGGGTTTTGGGGAGGTTGGGGGTGAGGGTTTGGGGGTGAGGTGTTGGGGGGATTGGGGGTGAGGTGTTGGGAGGGTTGGGGGTGAGGGGTTGGGGGTTGTTTAGGGAGGGTTGGGGGTGAAGGGGTTGGGGGGATTGGTGTGAGGGGTGAGGTGCTGGGGGTGAGGTGTTGGGGGGATTGGGGTGAGGTGTTGGGGGGATTGGGGTGAGGGGTTGGGGGTGAGGTGTTGGGGGGATTGGGGTGAGGGGTTGGGGGTGAGGTGTTGGGAGGGTTGGGGGTGAGGTGTTGGGATTGGGGTGATGGGTTGGGGGTGAGGTGTTGGGGGGATTGGGGTGAGGTGTTGGGGGGATTGGGGTGAGGTGTTGGGGGGATTGGGGTGAGGTGTTGGGGGGATTGGGGTGAGGTGTTGGGGGGATTGGGGGTGAGGGTTTGGGGGTGAGGTGTTGGGGGGATTGGGGTGAGGGGTTGGGGGTGAGGTGTTGGGATTGGGGGTGAGGGGTTGGGGGTGAGGCGTTGGGGGGATTGGGGGTGAGGGGTTGGGGGTGAGGTGTTGGGGGGATTGGGGGTGAGGGGTTGGGGGTGAGGTGTTGGGGGGATTGGGGGTGAGGGGTTGGGGGTGAGGTGTTGGGGGATTGGGGGTGAGGTGTTGGGGGGATTGGGGTGAGGGGTTGGGGGTGAGGTTTTGAGGGGTTGGGGGTGAGGTGTTGGGGGTGAGGGTTTGGGGGGATTGGGGGTGAGGGGTTGGGGGTGAGGTGTTGGGGGGGATTGGGGGTGAGGGTTTGGGGGTGAGGTTGGGGGGATTGGGGTGAGGGGTTGGGGTTGAGGTGTTGGGAGGGTTAGGGGTGAGGTGTTGGGGGATTGGGGGTGAGGGGCTGGGGGTGAGGTGTTGGGGGGATTGGGGGTGAGGGGTTGGGGGGATTGGGGGTGAGGTGTTGGGGGGTTGGGGTGAGGTGTTCGGTTGGTTTTGGGGAGGTTGGGGTTGAGGGGTTGGGGGTGAGGTGTTGGGAGGGTTGGGGGTGAGGTGTTGGGGGGATTGGGGGTGAGGTGTTGGGAGGATTGGGGGTGAGGTGTTGGGGGGATTGGGGGTGAGGTGTTGGGGGGATTGGGGGTGAGGTGTTGGGGGGATTGGGGGTGAGATGTTGGGGGGATTGGGGGTGAGGGGTTGGGGGGATTGGCGGTGAGGTGCTGGGGGGATTGGGGTGAGGGGTTGGGGGTGAGGTGTTGGGGGGATTGGGGGTGAGGGGTTGGGGGTGAGGTGTTGGGGGGATTGGGGGTGAGGGGTTTGGGGGATTGGGGTGAGGTGTTGGGGTGATTGGGGGTGAGGGGTTGGGGATGAGGTGTTGGGGGGATTGGGGGTGTGGTGTTGGGGGGGATTGGGGTGAGGGGTTGGGGGGTGTGGTGTTGGGGGGATTGGGGTGAGGGGTTGGGGGTGAGGTTTTGGGGGGATTGGGGTAGGGGTTGGGGGTGAGGTGTTGGGGGTGAGGGTTTGGGGGGATTGGGGGTGAGGGGTTGGGGGGATTGGGGGTGAGGTGTTGGGGGGATTGGGGGTGAGGTGTTGGGGGGATTGGGGTGAGGGGTTGGGGGTGAGGTGTTGGGAGGGTTGGGGGTTAGGTGTTGGGGGGATTGGGGTGAGGGGTTGGGGGTGAGGTGTTGGGAGGGTTGGGGGTGAGGTGTTGGGGGGATTGGGGGTGAGGGGTTGGGGGGATTGGGGGTGAGGGGTTGGGGGTGAGGGGTTGGGGGTGAGGGGTTGTGGGGATTGGGGTGAGGTGTTCGGGGGTTTTGGGGAGGTTGGGGTTGAGGGGTTGGGGGTGAGGTGTTGGGAGGGTTCGGGGTGAGGTGTTGGGAGGGTTCGGGGTGAGGTGTTGGGAGGGTTGGGGGTGAGGTGTTGGGGGGGATTGGGGTGAGGGGTTGGGGGGATTGGGGTTGAGGGGTTGGGGGGATTGGGGGTGAGGTGTTGGGGGGATTGGGGTGAAGGGTTGGGGGTGAGGTGTTGGGGGATTGGGGGTGAGGTGTTGGGGGGGATTGGGGGTGAGGTGTTGGGGGGATTGGGGTGAGGGGTTGGGGGGATTGGGGGTGAGGTGTTGGGGGGATTGGGGTGAGGGGTTGGGGGTGAGGTGTTGGGAGGGTTGGGGGTGAGGTGTTGGGGGGATTGGGGTGAGGGTTTGGGGGGATTGGGGGTGAGGTGTTGGGAGGGTCGGGGGTGAGGTGTTGGGGGGATTGGGGTGAGGGGTTGGGGGGATTGGGGGTGAGGTGTAGGGATTGGGGTGAGGTGTTGGGGGGATTGGGGTGAGGTGTTGGGGGGATTGGGGTGAGGTGTTCGGGCGGTTGGGGGTGAGGTGTTGGGAGGGTTGGGTGTGAAGTGTTGGGAGGGGGGTTGGGGGTGAGGTGTTTGGGGTGGGGGGTTGGGGGTGAGGTGTTGCGGGGGGGTTGGGGGTAAGGTGTTGGGGGGTTTGGGGAGGGTTGGGTGTGAAGTGTTGGGCTGGGGGTGAGGTGTTTGGGGTGAGGTGTTCGGGGGGTTGGGGATGAGGTGTTGGGGGGAGGTGTTCAGGGGGTTTTGGGGAGGTTGTGGGTGAGGTGTTGGGGGGTTGAGATGAGGTGTTGGGAGGGTTGAAGGTGAGGGGTTGGGGGTGAGGTGTTGGGGGGTTGTTTAGGGAGGATTGGGGGTGAGGTGTTGGGAGGGTTGGGGGTGAGGGGTTGGGGTGAGGTGTTGGGAGGGTTGGGGTTGGGGATGAGGTGTTTGGGGGGTTTTGGGGAGGTTGGGGGTGAGGGTTTGGGGGTGAGGTGTTGGGGGGATTGGGGGTGAGGTGTTGGGAGGGTTGGGGGTGAGGGGTTGGGGGTTGTTTAGGGAGGGTTGGGGGTGAAGGGGTTGGGGGGATTGGTGTGAGGGGTGAGGTGCTGGGGGTGAGGTGTTGGGGGGATTGGGGTGAGGTGTTGGGGGGATTGGGGTGAGGGGTTGGGGGTGAGGTGTTGGGGGGATTGGGGTGAGGGGGTTGGGGGTGAGGTGTTGGGAGGGTTGGGGGTGAGGTGTTGGGATTGGGGTGATGGGTTGGGGGTGAGGTGTTGGGAGGGTTGGGGGTGAGGTGTTGGGGGGATTGGGGTGAGGTGTTGGGGGGATTGGGGTGAGGTGTTGGGGGGATTGGGGTGAGGTGTTGGGGGGATTGGGGGTGAGGGTTTGGGGGTGAGGTGTTGGGGGGATTGGGGTGAGGGGTTGGGGGTGAGGTGTTGGGATTGGGGGTGAGGGGTTGGGGGTGAGGCGTTGGGGGGATTGGGGGTGAGGGGTTGGGGGTGAGGTGTTGGGGGGATTGGGGGTGAGGGGTTGGGGGTGAGGTGTTGGGGGGATTGGGGGTGAGGGGTTGGGGGTGAGGTGTTGGGGGGATTGGGGGTGAGGTGTTGGGGGGATTGGGGTGAGGGGTTGGGGGTGAGGTTTTGAGGGGTTGGGGGGTGAGGTGTTGGGGGTGAGGGTTTGGGGGGATTGGGGGTGAGGGGTTGGGGGTGAGGTGTTGGGGGGGATTGGGGGTGAGGGTTTGGGGGTGAGGTTGGGGGGATTGGGGTGAGGGGTTGGGGTTGAGGTGTTGGGAGGGTTAGGGGTGAGGTGTTGGGGGATTGGGGGTGAGGGGCTGGGGGTGAGGTGTTGGGGGGATTGGGGGTGAGGGGTTGGGGGGATTGGGGGTGAGGTGTTGGGGGGTTGGGGTGAGGTGTTCGGTTGGTTTTGGGGAGGTTGGGGTTGAGGGGTTGGGGGTGAGGTGTTGGGAGGGTTGGGGGTGAGGTGTTGGGGGGATTGGGGGTGAGGTGTTGGGAGGATTGGGGGTGAGGTGTTGGGGGGATTGGGGGTGAGGTGTTGGGGGGATTGGGGGTGAGGTGTTGGGGGGATTGGGGGTGAGATGTTGGGGGGATTGGGGGTGAGGGGTTGGGGGGATTGGCGGTGAGGTGCTGGGGGGATTGGGGTGAGGGGTTGGGGGTGAGGTGTTGGGGGGATTGGGGGTGAGGGGTTGGGGGTGAGGTGTTGGGGGGATTGGGGGTGAGGGGTTTGGGGGATTGGGGTGAGGTGTTGGGGTGATTGGGGGTGAGGGGTTGGGGATGAGGTGTTGGGGGGATTGGGGGTGTGGTGTTGGGGGGATTGGGGTGAGGGGTTGGGGGTGTGGTGTTGGGGGGATTGGGGTGAGGGGTTGGGGGTGAGGTTTTGGGGGGATTGGGGTAGGGGTTGGGGGTGAGGTGTTGGGGGTGAGGGTTTGGGGGGATTGGGGGTGAGGGGTTGGGGGGATTGGGGGTGAGGTGTTGGGGGGATTGGGGGTGAGGTGTTGGGGGGATTGGGGTGAGGGGTTGGGGGTGAGGTGTTGGGAGGGTTGGGGGTTAGGTGTTGGGGGGATTGGGGTGAGGGGTTGGGGGTGAGGTGTTGGGAGGGTTGGGGGTGAGGTGTTGGGGGATTGGGGGTGAGGGGTTGGGGATTGGGGGTGAGGGGTTGGGGTGAGGGTTGTGGGATTGGGGTGAGGTGTTCGGGGGTTTTGGGGAGGTTGGGGTTGAGGGGTTGGGGGTGAGGTGTTGGGAGGGTTCGGGGTGAGGTGTTGGGAGGGTTCGGGGTGAGGTGTTGGGAGGGTTGGGGGTGAGGTGTTGGGGGGGATTGGGGTGAGGGGTTGGGGGGATTGGGGTTGAGGGGTTGGGGGGATTGGGGGTGAGGTGTTGGGGGGATTGGGGTGAAGGGTTGGGGGTGAGGTGTTGGGGGATTGGGGGTGAGGTGTTGGGGGGATTGGGGGTGAGGTGTTGGGGGGATTGGGGTGAGGGGTTGGGGGGATTGGGGGTGAGGTGTTGGGGGGATTGGGGTGAGGGGTTGGGGGTGAGGTGTTGGGAGGGTTGGGGGTGAGGTGTTGGGGGGATTGGGGTGAGGGTTTGGGGGGATTGGGGGTGAGGTGTTGGGAGGGTCGGGGGTGAGGTGTTGGGGGGATTGGGGTGAGGGGTTGGGGGGATTGGGGGTGAGGTGTAGGGATTGGGGTGAGGTGTTGGGGGGATTGGGGTGAGGTGTTGGGGGTATTGGGGTGAGGTGTTGGGGGGATTGGGGTGAGGGGTTGGGGGGATTGGGGGTGAGGTGTTGGGAGGGTTAGGGGTGAGGTGTTGGGGGGATTGGGGTGAGGGGTTGGGGGGATTGGGGTGAGGGTTTGGGGGGATTGGGGGTGAGGTGTTGGGGGGATTGGGGTGAGGTGTTGGGGGGATTGGGATGAGATGTTGGGGGTGAGGTGTTGGGGGTTTGGGGTGAGGTGTTGGGGGGATTGGGGTGAGGTGTTGGGGGGATTGGGGGTGAGGTGTTGGGGGATTGGGGTGAGGTATTGGGGGGATTGGGGTGAGGGGTTGGGGGTGAGGCGTTGGGAGGGTTGGGGGTGAGGTGTTGGGGGGATTGGGGGTGAGGTGTTGGGGGTGAGGGGTTGGGGGGATTGGGGGTGAGGTGTTGGAGGGTTGGGGTGAGGTGTTGGGGGGATTGGGGTGAGGTATTGGGGGGATTGGGGTGAGGGGTTGGGGGTGAGGTGTTGGGGGGATTGGGGGTGAGGTGTTGGGAGGGTTGGGGGTGAGGTGTTGGGGGGATTGGGGTGAGGTATTGGGGGGATTGGGGTGAGGGGTTGGGGGTGAGGTGTTGGGGGGATTGGGGGTGAGGTGTTGGGAGGGTTGGGGGTGAGGTGTTGGGGGGATTGGGGTGAGGGGTTGGGTTTGAGGTCACTGCTTGAACCCCTGGCAAACCCTTGATGGCCTGGCCCCGGTGTCCCGATTTCTGTGCCCCCCGATCGCGCATCCAGCTCCAAAGCCGGGCCCAGGCCCCAGGCCCTGCCTCCGCCCGCTCTCAGGCCCCGCCCAGCCCGGCCAGGCCCGGCCCAGGTTGCAGCTTCCGATCATCCTGAGAGCGCTGGCTGCAGCAGGCGGTGAGTGCGGGGCCCGTGTTCGGAGGGTGACAGGGGCAGTGGACCTGAAGCCTAGGCCTCGGCCTCTCCCCGCTCCCACAGCCAGGGATGCAGCAGCTATGGAATTTGCCCAGCCGAAGCTGCTATGCAGCGGCCCGGCTTCGGGCCTGAGCCTGGGGAGAGGGAGCGGAGTAAAGCCCGAGTCCGAGTCCGAGTCCCAGAGTAGGGAAGAGGCTTTGTCGGGAATGGATTGTAGGGGAAGAGGATGGGTGTAATTGGAGTGGGAGAGGGGATTGTCAGACAGCAGTTGTTGGAATTAGGGGGAAGGGTGTAGGGAGTTAGGAGGGGTGAGGTGGTGGATGAGGAGAGGGGGAGATGGGGCAGGGAGGTCGGGGTGGATGAGGAGAGGGGAGGGGGGGAAGATGAGGGGAGGGGGGGAAGATGAGGGGAGGGGCAGGATGAGGAGTGGGGGGGATGGGAGTAAGGGGAGGGGGGATGGGAGTAAGGGGAGGGGGGAGGGAATGGGGAGGGGGAGGGGGAGGGGGGAATGGGGAGGGGGAGAGTGGGGAGGGGGGAATGGGGAGGGGGAGGATGATGGGGGGAGGGGGTTGGGGGGAGGTTGAGAGGGGGGGGATGATGGGGGGGAGGCGGTTGGGGGGAGGGGGAGGGGGAGGGGGGAGGGGGGAGGTTGAGGGGGGGGGAGGGGGGTGGGGTGTAGGGAGGAGGGGCGTGGGGTGTAGGGAGGTGGAAGGGGGAGGAGAGGGGGAAAGGGGAGGAGAGGGGGAAGGGGAGGGGAGGTTGAGGAGAGGGGGGAGGTTGAGGAGAGGGGGAGGATGAGGAGAGGGAGAGGGAGGAGAGGGGGAGGGGAGGGGGGAGGGGGAGAGAGAGGGGGAGGGGGGAGGAGAGCGGGGAGGGGGGAGGAGAGTGGGTAGGGGGAGGAGAGGGGGGAGGGGGGGAGGAGAGGGGGGAGGGGGAGGATGAGGAGAGGGGGAGAAGGGGGAGTGGGGTTTTCCACCCCACCCCACCCCACCCCACCCCACCCCCACTAGAGCTGTACCTTGAGTATCCTGCCATCCATTCTTAATTAGCACATTCGTTTAGATAATATCACCACCTTCAACACCTCTTTGTTCTTTTGTCTGTGACATCTTTTGATTATCTGCTCCTATCACTGCTTGCTTGTCCCTACAACCACCACCCCCCCACCCGCCCTAAACCTGCTTATATTTCACCCCTCTCCTAATGTTCACTCAGTTCTATTGAAGGGTCATGAGGACTCGAAAAGTCAACTCTTTTCTTCTCCGCCGATGCTGCCAGACCTGCTGAGTTTTTCCAGGTAATTCTGTTTTTGTTTTAGTAGTTTGTGCATTTGGTACAGGGGAAATGGATTTATGATTGTTGAAATCAGAGAACCTAAAGTTGTGAGAAGCCTTAATTGATTCACTGAAACTGGAGGCAAGAGAACAGTTCAGTTAAAAATGGTAGGGATATCAAGACTGATGGAAGCCCAGAACAGGAAAAGTTAATAAGACCAATGTGGGGGCACTGCAGGGTAAGATTGTGAAAGAAATTGGATTGAGGGAGGGTAGGGAGATGGAAAAAGGAGAAAATGGTTAGAGATATCCTCTCAGAAGCCAAGATCTCAAACAGGGAGGCTGTGACAGATGACTGAGTCAAGGGAATGGCAAATGATGGGGCAAGATTGAAGATCACTCTACACTGCCCTATCAAACACTCCCAGGACACATGTAGCACAGGATTAGATACAGAGTAAAGCTCCCTCTATACTGCCCCATCAAACACTCCCAGGACACGTGTAGCACAGGGTTAGTTACAGAGTAAAGCTCCCTCTACGCTGTTCCCATCAAACATTCCCAGGACAGATACAGCAAGGGGTTAGATACAGAATAAAGCTCCTTCCACAGGTGACTGTTATTCTGTGAGAGGAGGTGGTCTTTTCTCCCCATCTAACACCCTCCCTTTTTTGCTTTCTCTCCTGAAGCTGTTTGACTAATTCTTGCTGGGGTATATTCCACATGTACTGCAACTGTTCAGTATATAGATATCCGTACTTCACTTTTGAGTCTAGACAATGAGAGTGAGGAGTTAATAATTTTGGGAATATTACTGTAAAGCCCAGCTGCAAAGCAGGCCTTGTCTAATGGTGCACACATGCGTTCTCCAGCAATGATCACATACTTATAAACACTTTCACTATGTTATCCAGACAGAAGCCAGCTTTGGAGAATCTATGCCTGTCCTGCAAATTTTTGCACAGTTCAGTTGCACTCAGTATCTGATAGTTTGCAATCACGTTTCACGTGTGTATAGGCGGTGCGAAGTGGGTATACATTGGAATTGAATTGTGCAAAATGTTACACTTACGCTTTCATTGATCTGTTGCTGTGCACTCTATTTACACTGGTGTTGTCACTGACCTGAGGACACGTCACTGACCTGAGGACACGTTGTTGTTCTCTGTGAAACCAATAGGAAATTGTCTCTGGTGCCACATTTTATTTCAAATCTAACTGAGTTGTAATAGCTTAAAATCTTTTATTCCTTCTCCCCCTTTTCAGGAAAACTGGCAGGTGTGGAGCTTATAACACATGGCAGCAAGGAGTGAGAGGAGTCCACCAAACTCATTAGAATCACAAGCTGCAGGGAATCACACTGGTTTTCCTAAAGAAATTTTGGCAACAAAAGTTGAAGGGAAGTACCTATGCTTTGAGTGCCATGGGATCCTGAGGAAACCATTCCAAGCACAATGTGGTCACCGCTACTGTGCGTCCTGTTTGAAGGCAATTGTCAGGTAAGGGATTGGAAGCTGATGATTCCCAAACCTAACTCACTGAAAGAATTGCGCACAATGGCAGTTTATATTAAAACATTTTCTTCTGAGTTCCTTCCTTCTGATCCCAGCTTAACTTGCTGGGCTACAATTCCACAGGTGCTGACACCCTTCGAGAGCTCAATCTTCATGTGTGACCCAGACATCTTTGACAGTATGGGTGTCAGAGTTGAGTTCCTGTTTACCTGACCATGTTCCTTTTTTCAAAAAGAGCACACAATCTTCAGGCCGAGGAATGGAAGTTCCCAGGCACCTGGTGTTAGCATCAAGCACACCAAAGTCAAGTTTCAGTGGGGTTCTCAATATTCTACCCTGTCAGGGTAGGATTGCTGTCTGGGGATGATTTAAACAAATTGGCGGGATGGGATCCTGAAAAGTAGTTCAGAGGGGAGAGAAGCTGAGATGGGATTAGAAGTTAAAACGCTAAGTGAGTCTGGAAGGCAGAGGAAACATAGGCTAGATAAGACTGAAGTGAGTTTAGCAAGGCTAAATGGAATATATTTTAATGCAGGGAGCCTCAGGAATAAGACAAACAAGCTAAGGGCACAGATAGGCATGTGGATGTATGATATTATAGCTATGACCGAGACTTGGCTAAAAGAAGGGCAGGATTGGCAGCTCAACATTCCTGGTTATAGGGGTATTCAGATGAGATAGAGAGGGGGATAAAAGAGGAGGGGGGGTTGCAATATTGATCAAGGAATCAATTATAGCAGTGAGGAGGGATGATATCTTGGAAGGATCAACAAATAAAGCCATATAGGTAGAAGTAAAAAACACATAAGGGCCAGACACACTGTTGGGTGTGTACTATAGGCCCCCAAACAGTCAGGGAGAGATAGAGGATCAAATATGTAATCAAATTTTGGAGAAGTGTAAGAATAATAGGGCAGTAATAGTAGGGGATTTTAACTACCCAAATGGTAACTGGGATAGTTTTAGTGTGCAAGGTAGGGAGAGAGCAAATTCCTTAAGTTGCATCCAGGAGAACTTTTTTCAGCCAGTACGTAGAAAGCCCAACAAGAGAGGGGGCAATTCTGGACCTAACATTCGGAAATGAGCCCGGGCAGGTGGAAGGCATATCAGTAGGGGAGTATTTTGGAGATAGTGACCATAACTCAGTTAGATTTAGGATAGTTGTGGAAAAGGATAAGGTTGGGACAGGAATAAAAGTTCTAAACTGGGGAAAGGCTAATTTTACTAAGATGAGATACAATTTGGCCCAAGTGGACTGGGAGCAGCTACTTGCAGATAAAACTGTGTCAGAGCAGTGGGAGGCATTTAAGGAGGAAATAGCGAGAGCGTAGGGCAAATATGTACCTGTAATGACAAAGGGGGAGACCAAGTCCGGAGAACCCTGGATGTCAAGGGACATAAGGGTTAGGATTAAGGAAAAAAGAGAAGCTTTTGGAGAAGTGTAAGAATAATAGAGCAGATAACAAGGGCTCAGTATGGCAGAGTCTTAGAGGAGTATAAAAAGTGCAGAGGGGAACTTAAAAAGGAAATTCGGAAAGCTAAGAGAAAGCATGAGAAAGCATGGTGGGTAGAATAAAAGGAAACCCAAAGGGATTTTTTAAACATATAAAGAACAAGAGAATAACTGATGAAAGAGTGGGGCCAATTAGGGACCATAGAGGTAATTTGTGTGTGGACCTGGAAGACATGGGTACAGTCCTCAATGTATACTTTGCTTCGGTCTTCACAATGGAAAAGGACAACGCAGATATAGACATCAGGGTGGAGGACTGTGAAATATTAGACATAGAGAAAGAGGAGATACTGGCAGATTTGGTGGCCTTAAAAGTAGATAAATCTGCAGGCCTGGTGAGATGTATCCCAGGCTGTTCAGGGAGGCAAGGGAAGAGATATCAGGGGTCCTGGCAGTAATTTTCAAGTCCTCTCTGGCCACAGGTGAGGTGCCAAAGGACTGGAGAACTGCTGACGTTGTCCCATTATTAAAAAAGGGAGGAAGGGATAGACCAGGAAATTACAGTCCAGTCAGTCGAACCTCAGTGGTGGGGAAGTTACTAGAAAGAATCCTGAGGGACAGAATATATCTGCACTTGGAGGAACATGGATTGATCAGGGATAGTCAGCATGGATTTGTAAAGGAAAGGTCATGTATGACAAATTTGATTGAATTTTTTTGAGGTGACCAGGAGTGTTGATGAGGGTAATGCATTTGCTGTGGCCTATTGGTCAAGAAAGTAAGAGCCCCAGGATGCAGAAGGTAATGGTAGAAGGAAGTTTCTGTGACTGGAAGTCTGTTTCCATGTGGGTTTCCACAGGGCTCGGTGCTGGGACCCTTGCTGTTTGTGGTGTTCATAAATGATTTGGACCTAAATGTAGGGGGTATGATCGAGAAGTTCGTGGATGACACGAAAATTGGTAGGGTGGTAAATAGTGAGGAGGATAGCCATAAACTGCAGGAGGATATCAATGGACTGGTCAGGTGGGCAGAGCAGTGGCAAATGGAATTCAACCTGGCAAAGTGTGAGGTAATGCACTTGGGGAGGGCTAACAAGGCAAGGGATTAGTCAATGAATGATAGGACCCTGGAAAGTACTGAGGATCAGAGGGACCTTGGTGTGCATATCTATAGATCCCTGAAGGTAGCAGGGCATGTAGATAAGGTGGTTAAGAAGGCATATGGGATATTTGCCTTTATTAGCCCTGACATAGAATACAAGAGCAAGGAGGTTATCTTGGAACTGTATAAAATGCTGCTTAAGCTACAACTGGAATTCTGTGTGCAGTTCTGTCCACCACATTATAGGAAGGATGTGATTACACTGGAGAGGTTGCAGAGGAGATTTACCAGGATGCTGCCTGGGCTGGAGGACTTGAGCCATGAGGAAAGATTGGATAGGCTGGGGTTTCCTTGGAGCAATGATGGTTGAGAGGGGACCTGATAGAGGTGTGTAAGATTATGAGTGGCATAGATAGGGTGGATAGGAAGGCACTTTTTCCATTACTAGAGGGGTCAATAACCAGAGGGCATAGGTTTAGGGTAAGAGGCAGAAGGCTAAGAGGGAAGTTGAGATATTTTTTCATCCAGAGGGTGGTGGGAGTCCGGAACTCACAGCTTGAAAGGGTGGTTGAGTCAGAAATTCTCGTAACATTTAAGCATTTAGATATTCACTTGCATTGCCATAGCCTCCAGTGCTTATGGGCCAAGCGCTGGAAAATGGGATTAGTGTAGTCAGATCTTTGTTGATTGACGTGGACATAATGGGCCAAATGGCCTCTTGCTGTAGATGTCCAGGAGTATATGTCTGTCCCAAGCTCAGAAGAGTACCATCCCAGCACCTGTTTTATCTCATCTCCCACAACAGCCAACATGTGATCCCTCTGTCATTCTGACCTCGTTCCAGATAGCTCATCATTTCCTCCCAACTAAACATAAAGAAGACAAAGCCTCCACTCCTGAAATAAAGACAGAAGTGCTGGAAAAACTCAGCAGGTCTGGCAACATCTGTGGAGAGAGAAACAGAGCTAACATTTCAAGTCCATAATGACCCTTCTTCAGAACGGAAGAGAGGCAGAAATGTAATGAGTTTTGTGTTGTTGAAGAAGTGGGGAAGGTCAGGTGAAAAAAAAGAGAAGGTCGGGGTAAGCTAGAGGGTGGAGAAGATTAAATGACAAAGATGTCATGGAACAAAGGGCAAAGAGAGTGGTAATGGTAGTGATAAAGGAACAAAGCATTGGTCTAGAGTAGGTATTAAGAGCAGAATAAAGGTTAGCGCCGTCTGAAAGCAAAACTTGAGAACAAGATGCAGACTGACATTAGGGGGCAAAATATACAAAATGGAGGACAGAGTTCATGGTCTGAAATTGTTGAACTCAATGTTAAGCCCGGAAGGCTGAAAAGTGCCTAATCAGAAGATGAGGTGCTGTTCCTCAAGCTTGCATTGGGCTTCACTAGAACTTTGTAGCAGGCCAAGGACTGAACTGTGAGCATGAGAGCAAGATGGTGATTTGAAATGGCAAGTGACCGGGAGGTTGGGGTCATGTTTACGGACTGAGCAGACATGTTCTGCAAAGCAGTCACCTAGTCTGCGTTTGCTCTCCTAAATGTAAAGGAGAACGCATTTTGAGCAGTGAATACAGTTTACTAAATTGAAAGAAGTACAAGTAAATTGCTGTTTCACCTAGGAAGTGTGTTTGGGACCTTGGACAGTGAGGAGAGAGGAGCTAAAGTGTCAGGTGTTACACCTTCTGCAATTGCATGGAAGGTGCCATGGGAAGGGGATAAGGTGTCAGGGTGATAGAGGAGTGGACCAGGGTGTCGTGGAGGGAACAGTGCCTTTGGAATGCAGACAGGGTAAGTGAGGGGAAGATGTGTTTGGTGGTGGCATCGTGCTGGAGGTTGTGTAAATGGCAGAGGATAATCCTTTGAGTGTGAAGGCTGATGGGTTGGAAGATGAGGACAAAGGGAACCCTATCATGGTTCTTGGAGGGATGGAAATGGGTGAGAGCAAAAGTGCAGGAAATGGGGTGGACATGAGTGAAGGACACGAGTGAAGGACCCTGTCAACCACAGTTGGGGGGAAATCCTTGGCAAAAGGAAAACATGTTGGAAGCGGTGTTGTTGAAGCTGGCATCATCAGAACAGATGTGATGGAGACGGAGAAACTGGGAGACTGGAATGGAGTCCTTATAGGAAGCAGGGTGTGAGGAGGTGTAGTGGAGATGGCAGTGGGAGAAGGTGGGCTATTAATAAGTATTAGTAGATGGTCTATCCCGAGAAATTAAGACAGAGAAGTCAAGGAAATGAAGGGAATGTCGGAGGTGGACCATCTGAAGAAGAGAAGGGTGGAAATTGGAAGCAAAATTGATAAGGGATAAGAGGGATTGTCCTATGAGAGGTTAAATAGACTGGGCCTTTAGTCTCTGGAGTTTAGAAGAATGAGAAGTGATTTCATTCAAACATTCAAAATTCTTACAGGGCTCGACAGGCTAGATGCAGGAAGGATGTTTCTCTTGGCAAGGGGCCACAGTCTCAGAATAAGGGGCAAGCCATTTAGGACTGAACAGAGGAGGAATTTCTTCATTCAGAGGATGGGGAATGTTTGGCATTCTCTACCCCAGAGGGCTGTGGAGGCTCAGTCTTTGAGCGTGTTCAAAACAGAAATTGATAGATTTCCATGTATTAAAAACATCAAGGGATACAGGGATAGTGCAGAAAATGGTGTATTTTCTTATGAGAGTATTGGAGACGGGTGAAATGGTCTGTTGAGAGGGGAATCAGGGGGAAAACTCTCCGCTGGTTGGAGTCATACCTAGCACAAAGGAAGATGGTTGTGGTTGTTGGAGGTCAGTCATCTCAGCTCCAGGACATCACCGTGGGAACTCCCCAGGGTAGTGTCCTCGGTCCAACTATCTTCAGTTGCTTCATTAATGACCTTCCTTCACTATAAGGTCAAAAGTGGGGATGTTCGCTGATGATTGCACAATGTTCACCATTTGTGACTCCTCAGATACTGAAGCAGTTCATGTCCAAATGCAGCAAGACCTGGACAATATCCAGGCTTGGCCTGACAAGTGGCAAGTAACATTTGCGCCACACAAGTGCCAGGCAATGACCATCTCCAACAAGAGAGAATCCAGCCATCACCCCTTGATGTTCAATGGCATTACCATCATTGAATCCCCACTATCAACATCCTGGGGGGTTACCATTTAACTGAAACTGAACTGGACTAGCCATATAAATACTGTGGCTACAAGCTCAGGTCAGAGGCTAGGAATCCTGTGACGAGTAACTCACCTGACTCCCCAGAGCCTGTCCACCATCTACAAGGCACGTCAGGAGTGTGATGGAATACTCCCCACTTCCCTGGATGAGCGCAGCTCCCACAACACTCAAGAAGCTTGACATTGTCCAGGACAAAGCAGTTTGCTTGATTGGTACCACATCCACAAACATTCACTCCCTCCTCCACCGACGCACAGTAACAACAGTGTGTATCATCTGCAAGATGCCTTGCAGGAATTCACTAAGGCTCCTTCGACAGCACCTTCCAAACCCACCACCACCTAGAAGGACAAGGGCAGTGGACATATGGGAACACCACCCCCTGGAAGTTCCCCTCCAAGTCACTCACCATCCTGACTTGGAAATATATTGCCGTTCCTTCACTGTTGATGGGTCAAAATCCTGGAACCCCTCCCTAACAGCACTGTGGGTGTACCTACAGCAGATGGACTGTAGAGGTTCAAGAAGCCAGCTCACTACCATCTTCTCAAGGGCAACTAGGGATGGGCAATAACTGCTGGCCCAGCCGGTGAAGCCCACATCCCATGAATGAATAAAAACAGCTGCAGAAAGAAAATTAGAAAAAAAATTGTGAGGAATCCCATGGGCAGCATTAAAGTTTGTACAAATATATTAAGAGAAAGAGAGTGGCTAATTGGAAATCAGGAAATGGCAGACTTCCTAAATAGTTACTTCATATTGACCTTCACAGTGGAGGATGAGAATAAAATAGCAGAGATAAAGAGAAAACTAAAAATAAATCAACAAGTAACTAACCAGACTCAGCTGACTGAAAAAAAGCAGGTGATGGAGAAACTAATGAGATTAAAGATAGACATAGCCCAGGACCAATATGAGCTCTAATTTTTTTGAAGTAGATGGGCTCTTTTTTGTGTGTGACAATGCACACATGGTAATTTAGAGGGACTGCTTTTTGTGCAGTCTGTGCTTGGCTTGCTGTGCGGCAGCACAGCTTAGAGGGAACGTAGCCCAGGACCCAATGGTTTCCATCTAGGGTATTAAAAGAAGTATGTGGACCAGTTAGCTTAGTTCAAGCATGTGGTTCAGATTAGCATCAACAGCTCGGGTTTGATCCCCTTTCCGGCTGAGGTAAACGTGGGAGCTGCCTCCTCACCCTGTTCCTGAGAGCGGAAGGCAATGACAAAAAACTGCCAAGAAAACTGCTCGGGATGAAGCATCAGCAGATAATGAGCCAAGGACCAGGCAGAGACTCGTGAAAGATGCAGTTAAAGAAATTGGTGATGCGTTAGTGAGGATCTTCCGAAACACCCTCGCTTCAGCAATTGTCCCTTGGATTGGAAAATCGCCAATATCATTTCATTATTTAAGAAAGGTAGGAGAGAGAAATGGGAAATCAGAGGCCTAGTATCTTGAGGTCAATTGTGGGGTGGCTACTGGAATTTGTTATTAAGGGCGGAGTGACTCTGTGTTTAGACAAGTATGATTTGATGAGAGAGAGCTAGTGTAGATTTGTAAAGGGGCAGTCATGTGCAATGAACCTAGATGAATTTTTTGAGGAGGTCAATGACATGGGAAATAAGGGAATGTCTATGAATGTTGTTTACATGGCCTTCCAGAAGACTTTCCACAAGTTTCCATACAAGAAACTGTAAACTCAAAAATTAGAGTGCATAGAATTGGAGGCAGCCTATTGATTTGGATAAGCAATTGTTAGGAGGTGGGAGACAGAGTAAGGTTAATGGGGATGTGCTCGTATTGGCAAGATGGGACTAGGGATCTGTCCTGGGGCTGCAGCTTTTCACTTATAAATTTGAACATGAGAATAGAGAATTGTATATCTAAGTTTGCTGACAACACTAAGTTCAGTGTCACAGTAATTAATGTGGATGGGAACAGGAGGTTACAAAGGGACATTGATAGATTCAGTGAGTGGGTCTAACTGTGGGAGATGGAGTTTGCTGTGTAAAGTGTGAGCTCATCCATTTTGGACCGAAGAAAGATAGAGCAGAGAATTTTTCTAAATGGTGAGAAGCTAGGAACTGTGGATGAGCAGAGATTTACAGATCCAAGTGCAGAAATCACTAAAAACAAGTGAACAGATACAAAACATAATTAGAAAGACTAATGGAATGTTGGTATTTATCTCATTATGTGCCAGTATTGGCTCTGTTGATAGCGCATTCGTTTTTGAGTCAAAATGTTCCGGTTTCAAGTCCCACTCCAGGACTGTGAGCAGTCAAGGCTCACACTCCAGTACAGTACTGAGGGAGTGCTACACTGCTGGAGCCTTTTGGATGAGATGTTGAACAGACAGAACTTGCTTTAGTAACTGGAAGCCAGTGTCCAGTGGCGTACCACAGGGATCTGTGCTGGGTCCCCTATTATTCGTCATTTATATAAACGACATAGATGACTATGTGGGAGATAGGATTAGTAAGTTTGCGGATGACACAAAGATTGGCCGGGTGGTTAACAGTGAGGTTGAGTGTCTTGGGCTACAGGAAGATATAGACGGGATGGTCAAATGAGCAGATAAGTGGCAGATGGAATTTAATCCTGAAAAGTGTGAGGTGATACACTTTGGAAGGAGTAATTTGACAAAGGAGTATTCAATGAACGGCATGACACTAGGAAGTTCTGAGGAACAAAGGGGTGTGTGTCCATAGATCTCTGAAGGCGGAGGAGCATGTTAGTGGGGTGGTGAAAAAGGTACGTGGGAAACTTACCTTTATCAATCGAGGCATAGATTACAAAAGTAGGGAGGTCATGTTGGAGTTGTATAGAACTTTGGTGAGGCCACAGCTGGAGTACTGTGTGCAGTTCTGTCACCACATTATAGGAAGGATGTGATTGCACTGTAGCGGGTGCAGAGGAGATTCATCAGGATGTTGCCTGAGATGAAACATTTATGTCATGAAGAGAGGTTGGATAGACTTGGGTTGTTTTCGTCGGAGCAGAGAAGACTAAGGGGCGATCTGATCGAGATGTACAAGATTATGAGGGGCATGGATAGGGTGGATAGGGAGCAGCTATTCCCCTTAGTTGAAGGGTCAGTCACGAGGAGACGTAAGTTCAAGGTGAGGGGCAGTAGGTTTATGGGGGATGTGAGTAAAAACTTTTTTACCCAGAGGGTGGTGATGGTCTGGAATGCACTGCCTGGGTGGGTGATGGAGGTGGGTTGCCTCACATCCTTAAAAAAGTACCTGGATGAGCATTTGGCATGTCATAACATTCAAGGCTATGGGCCAAGTGCTGGTAAATGGGATTAGGTAGGTAGGCCGGGTGTTTCTCATATGTCGGTGCAGACTCGATGGGCCGAAGGACCTCTTCTGTACTGTGTGATTCTGTAAGAGGCCATCTGGCCTTTCCAGTGGAGGTAAAAGACTTCATAGTACTATTTTGTAGAAGAGCAGGGGAGTTCTCCCCACTGTACTGACCAATATCTATCCCTCACTCAACATTACAAAAATAGATTATCCAGTTGTTACCACTTTACTGTTTGTGGGAGTTTGCTAAACACATAACAATGACTTCATTGGCTGTAAAGCACTTTGAGACATCGGATGGTTGCATAAAGCGCAATGTAAATGGAAGTCTTTTTCAAATAGAGCTGGAACACAAGTGGGAGGAAGTTAATTTACAGCTACGGAGATCTGCTTATCCCCCATCTGGGATAGCAGTGCTCTTGGCACCGTACCTCAGGAAGCATGTATTAGCTTTGGAGGGGGTACAGCGTAGACTTGTCAGAATGGCACAAGGGCTAATGGATTAAATTAAGAGGACAGGTTCCAAGACTAGACTTGTAATCTCCTGACTATTGAATAGTAATGGATGGTCTAATTGAGGTGTTCAAGATCATTAAAGGATTTGATAGTGTAGTTAATGAGAAACTATTTCCCATGGTGGGGGAGTCCAGAACCAGGGGGTGTAACTTTAAAATTAGAGCTGGGCCATTTAGGGGGTGATGTCAGAAAGCACTTCATCACATAATGAGGAGTGGAAATCTGCAACAGGGCTTGAGGGGCTGAATGAACAGTCAGTTAACATTGAATTTAGAGCTTCTCTTTGCTCTCTTGCATACACTCCTTAGCCTCAGCCAGTCCTACATCTGACACTACCTCCTTCAGCCTAGCATCCTCTGATTGGCCTTTTGTGCAAATTGCCCCCACTTTACCCCAGCAGATGGCAGAGCCATCAACCTCAGCTGCATATAGGTTCAGGAGAAGAATATTCAGTTCCCTGCACCTGCTCTGACTTTCTCAATCTGGCTGCCACCTGTGTTTCACATTCCCCTAAAGTCTTTGGCCAGGATTTTTGGTCCCGTCAACAGCAAGCATTGTTGTGGACTGGAAAATTCTGCCCTTTGTCTCTGTTGTGCTGCCCGGTGGATTATTTTGATATTTATTCATGTGAAGTGGTTGCTATTGCCTTCTGATTAGAATTTATTTTTCACTGGTTTATATTTTTGACTGTTACCTCTGCCCCATTTTATTTTCGCACAATATTCTAGAAAGCTTTGAGTTAAGTTTTTTTAATATGTTGCACACTGTGGATTCCTGTCTTCTCTCTGCAGGGTTTGAACTTTAACCTTTATGTTGCTCTTCTGTGCTTGATATCATTTTATAATTGAGCAACAAGATGTGTTTTACAGTGTTTGTATATTGAACCACTATACAGCACATTGTGTCATGTACAAAGAACACTGGGGTTACTCAGTTATGTTGTGTGATATGGCTTGTGATCAGAGACACTCATTTCCTGCAGGAGCCTCACTACATATTGCTCAATTTAGTTCCAACTGATTACAGTTGTTGACTAGCTTCAGAAGCAGAACTGACCTCTGAGAGGAGGTTGGCGATGATGGAGCGGGGGTAGTGTTCACTGGCTAGGAGCCCACACCTGTGGTTGATTGTTTTTTTTGCATCTCCTTAGCTCAGGACACTAAATTTCATTGTAATTGTACTGCGGCCCAGGTTAAGAACAACCAGCTCTCACAGGCCAGGGATCAAGCATGGGTCTCCTGTGTCTGACAGTATCACTCTGGGAGGTAATATCACTTTATTAGTTATTGAGCACTGTATAAATCTTACAGTTTATAAAGCTTACAGTTCACTGTTTAAAGCTTACAGTTTCTTGGTGTGTTTAATATTTTGCACAATAAGTTGAGTTGCAGTTTTACTCTGCTCATTTGCTTCATGTGAATAATTGTCGGGTTGTTTCACCATGTTGGATGTTCCTTGGCTATTACCATGGCCCAGTAAAACGTCTTCCTTTTGCATTTCTCACTCTCTGAAACAATGCGAGGACAATCACATAACTGGTATCCCTCATCTTTTCCAAAGTGTGGTGTCCAGATTTAGACACATTACTCCAGCTGGGACTAAAAGCTGTTTTATAAAAGCTTGGTATAATTTCCTAGATTTATTACTCCAATCATCCATTTATAAAGTCCAGGATCCAATATATTTATTAACTGTTTTGTTAACTGTCCTGCCGCCAGCAAAGATTTGTGTACAGAGATCCCCAGTGCTCTCTCTTCTTTCACCCCCTTTAAAATTGTACCATCTCGCTTGTATTATCTCTCCTTATCTTTCCAATCAAAATGCATCACTTCATATTTTTCTACCATGTCTTCACCCTTCCCATCAACCTGTCTATGTCCTTTTGAAGTCGATTGCTATCTTCCTCACTATTTACCACACTTCAGGTTTTGTCAATGATTAATGTATATTAGAAGCAGCAGTGGCCCTTGGACACAAAAAGCAGGACAAATCCAACCCGGCCAATTACCGCCCCATCTGTCTACTCTCAATCATCAGTAAAGTAATGAAAGGGGTCATCAACAGTGCTGTCAAGTGATTTCCAGTTTGGGTTCTGCCAGGATCACTCAGCTTCTGACCTCTTTACAGTCTTGGTTCAAACATGGACAAAAGAGCTGAACTCCCGAGGTGAGGGGAGAGTGACTGCCCTTGACATTAAGGCAGCATTTGACTGAGTGTGGCATCAAGGACCCTGAGCAAAACTGGAGTCAATGGGAATCAGGGGGAAAACTCTCCACTGGTTGGAGTCATACCTAGCACAAAGGAAGATGGTTGTGGTTGTTGGAGGACAGTCATCTCAGCTCCAAAACATCACTGCAGGAGTTCCTCAGGGTAGTGTCCTCGGCCCAACCATCTTCAGCTGCTTCATCAATGATCTTCCTTCTATCAAAAGGTCAGAAGTGGGGATGTTCGCTGATGATTGCACAATGTTCAGCACCATTCATGACTCCTCAGATACTGAAGCAGTCCATGTCCAAATGCAGTAAGACCTGGACGATATTCAGGCTTGGGCTGACAAGTGGCAAGTAACATGTGCGCCACACAAGTGCCAGGCAATTACCATCTCCAACAAGAGAGAATCTAACCATTGCCCCTTGATGTTCAATGGCATTGCTATCACTGAATCAGGGGGGTTACCATTGACCAGAAACTAAACTAGACTAGCCATATAAACACTTTGGCTAAAAGAGCAGGTCAAAGGCTAGGAATCCTGCGGCGAGTAACTCACTTCCTGACTCCCCAAAGCCTGTCCATCATCTACAAGGCACAAGTTAGCAGTGTGATGGAATACTCCCCATTTGCCTGGATGGGTGCAGCTCTCACAACACTCAAGAAGCTTGACCCCATCCAGGACCAAGCCGCCTGCTTGATTGGCAGCCCATCCACAAACAATCACTCTTTCCACTGCCAATGCACAGTGGCAGCAGTGTGTACCATTTACAAGATGCACTGCACGAATTCACCAAGGCTCCTTCGATAGCACCTTCTAAACCCGTGACCATTACCACCTGGAAGGACAAGGGCAGCAGATAGATGGGAACACCACCACCTGGAAGTTCCCCTCCAAGTCATTCACCATCCTGACTTGGAAATATATCGCCATGCCTTCACTCGCTGGGTCAAAATCCTGGGACTCCCTCCCTAACAGCACTGTGGGTGTACCTACAACACATGGACTGCAGAGATTCAAGAAGGCAGCTCACCACCTTCTCAAGGGCAACTAGAAATTGACAGTAAATGCTGGCCCAGCCAGCGAAGCCCACATCCCATGAATGGATTTTAAAAAATTAAATGGGGGATTTTAATATATACCTCCCTCCTCTCTAAAAAACAGCAGTTCACCATAACTTTTTTATCCCTTAGTCAATTTTGTGTCCATGTTGCTGCTGCCTCTATTATCCCATGGGCTTCAATTTTGCTAACAAGCCTAATGTGGTTTTTCACCTTTTAAATATCCATATACAGGACATCAACTGCTCTGCTCTCATTCACCCCCTCTGTAACTCACACCAAAAATCTCAATCAAGTTCATCAAACATGACTAGCCTTTATCAAATCTGTCTAAGTGGCTGGTAATTTTGTCTTAGATTATTGTTTCTGAAAACTTTGCCACCAACGTTAACCTGACTGGCCTCTAGTTGTTGTGCTTGTGCTTCTTTCCATGTTTTTGAACAACGGTATAACATTTGCAACCCTCTAGCCCCTTGTCATCACTCTTGTACCTAAGGAGGATTGGAAGATTGTGGTCAGTGTTTCCACAATTTCTACACTTACTTCCCTCCGTAACCAAGAGACATCTCACCTGGACTGGGTGACTTATCCACTTTAAATACTGCCAAACCTTCTAGCACCTTCTCTTTATTTTTATCTCATTAGTTATCCTATTAAAATTATTTCTCTTGGTAAACACCGATGCAATGTACTCACTTTGTTTCCCAGCCATGCCTCTGCCTCCATTTTAGTCCTTAAGTGGCCCTATAATTCTCTTACTTTTTCCATTATATGTCTTGAAGACCTTTGAATTCCCTTTTATGTTAGCCATCGATCTATTCACATATTGTATCTTTGTCTCTCATTTCCGTTTTTACTTCTCTGCAATTTTTATATTCAGCCTGATTCTCTCTTGCATTATCAAGCTGGTATCTTGATAACTAGATTGTTATCCAACCCATCTTCTCTTTCAAGAAGAAATGACTATGTGTCTGTATAAGTCGGACTCAACAATGAGTCAAAATCTCCTGGAAAATACTCCTCCTGGAATTAGACTGGGAATATGATGGGTGTGCTGACTTTGACTGAATGGCAAACTATGAGTACAACAGTAATGGACTTTAAGATCACAGATTATCTGCTGCTTTCTACATTACTATGCACGTCATTAATTTGTCATTGTATAAACTAGTGTTGCCTAGTTCAGTTGCCACCAGGCACATGTGACTCATCGGAAATCTAGGTGCAGTTAATTAGTTAATAGAATTTTAGTAATGCCCTCCATAACCTTGAAGTAATTCAAAACTCTGCTGCCTGGATCTTAACTCGCACCAAGTCCTGTTCACCTATCACCTCTGAGCTCGATCTTTGGCCTTCTGTTGGGTAATGCCTTAATTTTAAAATTCTCATCCTCGTTTTTAAATCCCTCCGTGGCCTCGCTCCCCCCAACTTTGTAATCTCATCCAGCCCCATAACCCTCCAAGATCTCTGCGCTCCTCTAATTCCGGCTTCTTGAATATTGTCATGAAATCCATTGATCAATGTGTCCCTAGGTAATAAATTAGCCATCTCTGGAGACTGTAACATTTAAGGTACAGGATGTTTCAATGCTTGTTGCAATTGTTCCCGCCTAGTTACAAGGGTGGGGCCTCTGGGAGTGTTTTGATAGGCCATCAGAACAGTTCAAGGATCAGTGAACACCTCTTTTGAGGCAGTCAGTTTTGGGGAATCTGCCAGCCCACAAGTGCCACAGAGATAAAAGGGACATAAACAGTTAAGTTAAAGAAAGAACTGCGGGGAGCAGACTTTGAGGGTTGTTGGGACAAAGGTACCCTTAAGAACAGTGGTGTTCTGCTTGGCATGGCCATAGTTCTGAATGTGTGTTTGTGAGCTAAGGTTGAGTGTACTTGGGAATCCAGGGAGAAGGAATCTTGGATGGTGCAATTGTGAGGTGGGCCATTGTTAAAGCCATTGAAATGGGAGCGACTTTTGGAGAGAATTCCAAGGAGAGATCTTGAGACAGAGTTTCAACGAGATTGTTTGACTTGGTGTTTACTGATGCCTGGGTGGGTTCTTGAGAAATCCATGGACTCTGTCTCAGTCACATCTGTCATTTACTCTGTGGTGTGGTGTGTTCGACCACAGTTTGTCTGTTAATTCACTTGTACCTCATACTTACCCTGAATGTTTGAGTGTAAGATACATATTGTAATCTGCTTTATCTTTCTGAACTTGTATAGTAAATTTTGTTTTTGTTTGTTCGAAACCTGTGGAATCTTATGGCTTTATTCCAAAAGTAGGTGTCTAGAATCTCAACCTTTATCTACATTAAACAAAATGTTATTGGTCTCTAACAGGATCCCTCCCCACATCCAGGTGTCTGGCCAAGGATCATAACAGCATCACTGTTGTTAATCGCTCCACCATTGGTGGCTGCCCCTTCAGCTGTTGAGACCCTAGACTCTGGAATTCCTTCCTGCAGCACTCTTTCCACCTTTTAAGACACTCCTTAAAATCTATTTCTTTGACCAAACTTTTGGTCATCTGCCCTAATAGCTCCTTATGTGGCTTGGTGTCATACTTTGTTTCATAACACTCCTGTGAAACTCCTTGGAGCTTTTATTATGTCAGTGGTGCTGTTGTCATGGACGCCATTATTGGACATATGATCTCAATGTTGAACTTTAATCATATAGAATGTTTGATAAGATGATCAGACATAAAGCAGAGTGCAGGTGTTTTTGATCATTGTGAGTGCTTTGTTGCCTTGGTTACTGAATGGTGGCAGATGTTTTAAGTAAATTTACATGTGATGTGCCTGTATTTGCATTCTCTGATTGTACATGAGGCATTTTACTAAAATGAATATGTGACTAATACACATTTTCATGGTTATAATTGTGGCTCGTGAACAATTTCTATTGTACAAACACATTGTGCTGTGCTGAGACAAGCTGAAAGCACAGATGATTATCCTGTATAAATATCCCTTTAGTTTCCAAGACTGCAGCGTGTTACAGGTAGCACCAAGCATGCAATGTTAAATCAGACAAAATGTGTGACTTCCTGAAACAACAACAACTTGTATTTATATAGCACCTTTAATGTAGTAAACCCTAAGGTGTTTCATAGGAGCATTATAATGTGACATTTGACATGGAACCTCATAAGGAGATATAGATGATGTATGTCAAAGATGAGGTATCTTGCGAATGGGTGTGTTTGGAGTAGAGGAAGTCTTTTGTGAATGGGAGTTGTAGGTAGGATGGGGGCAGTTTGTGAATGGTGATGTATGTAGTAGTTGGTATATTTTGTGAATGGGAATTGTTTGTAGAAAAAAGGGTATCTTATGAATGAGGGTGTAGAGGATGGGATATTTTCTGGCTGGGGTAGTTTGTGGGCTAGGGGTAATTTTTTTGAACAGCATGGAAAGGAATGTTTTTTGGAAGGGACAGCTTTCCCAGGTGTGTGTGTGTGTAGGGTGGGCATTTCCCTGAGGAGGTCTATTTTGTGTGTTTTTTCGATGGGAGGTGTTTGGTGGTGGTCTGATATCTCTTGGATGTATTTATGGGATAAGAGCAGAAACAAACAATTCTGGAAGTAAAAACAGAATTACCTGGAAAAACTCAGCAGGTCTGGCAGCATCGGCGGAGAAGAAAAGAGTTGACGTTTCGAGTCCTCATGACCCTTCAGCAGTTCTGGATGCTGCCAGACCTGCTGAGTTTTTCCAGGTAATTCTGTTTTTGTTTTGGATTTCCAGCATCCGCAGTTTTTTGTTTTTAATTCTGGAAATACTCGGGCCTGGCAGCATCTGTGGCGAGAAATGTTTTTTTTGCAAAAATATACTTTATTCATAAATCTTCAACAACATTTCAAACCATTTCAAAATCACCATCACAAAAATACAATCAGGTTCAACTTTTACAACATGAATCACAAGGTGTATCAGTACAAACAATGAATATTACAATCATTGGCAGACATTCATTTTGAGCTATACATCCGAGGGGCTCTTTACAGTTCCCAGCCCCTCGGTGCACTATGGCAGAAAGGTCTTAGGCAGCGACCCTTCCCCATTGCGCCTTTGTGGCGGCTGTCCTAAGCTTTAGTGCGTCCCTCAGCACGTAGTCCTGGACCTTGGACTGTGCCAGTCTGCAACACTCGGTCGGGGACAACTCTTTGCGCTGGAAGACCAACAAGTTACGGGCAGACCAAAGAGCGTCTTTTACCGAGTTGATGATCCTCCAGCTGCAGTTGATGTTTGTCTCAGTGTGTGTCCCTGGGAACAGCCCGTAGAGCACAGACTCCTGTGTCACAGAACTGCTCGGAACGAACCTGCATCTCTCTCCAGACTTTCTTTGCAAAGGCACAATCTACAAGGAGGTGAACAATAGTCTCTTCCCCATCACAGCCACCTCGAGGGCAACGTGCAGAGGGGGTGAGACTCCTGGCATGTAGGAAGGATCTGACAGGGAGAGCCTTTCTCACCACCAGCCAAGCTACGTCTTGGTGCTTGTTGGAAAGTTCTGGTGATGAGGCATTCTGCCAAATGATTTTGTCAGTCTGCTCAGGGAACCATCCCACAGGATGCACCCTCTCCTTTTCCCTCAGGGCCTTTAAGACGTTACGTGCCGACCACTGCCTGATGGACTTGTGGTCAAAGGTGTTTCTCTGCATAAATTTTCCCACGAGGGACAGGTGGTACGGCACGGTCCAACTACTTGGAGCGTTCTGTGGCAGTGTGGCCAGACCCATCCTTCGTAACACTGGGGACAGGTAGAACCTCAGCATGTAGTGACACTTAGTGTTTGCATACTGAGGGTCTACGCACCGCTTGATGCAGCCACACACAAAGGTGGCCATCAGTATGAGGGCAATGTTGGGCACGTTTTTTCCCCCTTTATCTAGAGGCTTGTACATCGTGTCCCAGCGGACACGATCCATTTTTGACCTCCAGATAAAGCGGAAGATGTCTCAGGTAATCACCACCACACAGGAGTGTGGAATGGGCCAGACCCGCGCCACGTACAGCAACAGCGAGAGTGCCTCACACCTGATGACCAGGTTTTTACCCGCAATGGAGAGGGAGCATTGCTCCCACGTGCCCAGTTTCCTTTTCACCATAGACACTCGCTCCTTCCAGTTTCTAACGCGTGCCCTGGTTCCTCCGAACCGTATCCCCAGCACCTTCAGGCCGTCAGCCCTGACAGTGAAGGGGACAAAGGATCGGTCAGCCCAGTTCCCAAAGAACATAGCCTCGCTCTTCCCACGATTTACCTTGGCTCCCGAGGCCAGTTCAAACTGGTCGCAGATGTGGATCAGTCTGTGCACCGACAGGGGTTCCGAACAGAAGACGGCGACATCGTCCATGTACAGGGAGGCTTTGATCTGAGTGCCTCCACTGCCTGGGATCGTTACTCCTCTTATGCCCGGATCCTTCCTGATGGACTCAGCAAAGGGTTCTATGCAACACATGAAAAGAACAGGCAAGAGAGGGCAGCCCTGCCTGACTCCAGATTTAATCGGAAAGCTATCTGATTCCCACCCATTGATAGAGACTGCATTACTGATGTTAGTGTAGACAGAATTAACATTTCAGTGATCTTTCACCTGAACTGAAGAAAGATAGGAATGTCAAGAGTTCTTAAACTCGAGGTAAGAGGGAGGGGTAAGAAGAA
Source organism: Carcharodon carcharias (assembly GCF_017639515.1). NCBI lineage: Eukaryota > Metazoa > Chordata > Chondrichthyes > Lamniformes > Lamnidae > Carcharodon > Carcharodon carcharias. The sequence continues at coordinate 116,951,501 of NC_054474.1, read as the reverse complement.
CAAAATGGAAGCTCTGTGATAGGCTGTAAGGCAGGAGAGATTGAATAACAAAAGATTTCCTGATGCAACAACCAGAGCAGTAATGGGTATTGTAAAGGGACAAAGGCTGTGTCCAAATAAGGAGTGAATGGCTGATAACAGCCATCTGAGTGCAGCATGAAGGGGTAAAGAAAGTAAAGAGACAAGACTGACCCAGCAAAACAAATAAAAAACACAAGATAGAGGCTGATGTTCCTGGAATGGGCCAGTCCCGCGCCACGTACAGCAACAGCGAGAGTGCCTCACACCTGATGACCAGGTTTTTACCCGCAATGGAGAGGGAGCATTGCTCCCACGTGCCCAGTTTCCTTTTCACCATAGACACTCGCTCCTTCCAGTTTCTAACGCGTGCCCTGGTTCCTCCGAACCGTATCCCCAGCACCTATCGAAAGTTGTTAAACTCGATGTTGAGGTTAGAAGACAGTAGAGTGCCGAGTCGGTGTCTTGTTAGGCTTTGATTATTGTCTTTGGGAAGAGATATTTGTAATTTTTCAGTGGGGACCCTTACACAGGGAATATAGTTAGACAGTGCCTGATATAATTTTTCAGTCAATAATATTTGAAAATGTAGCTACCCCGGAATTTGTCTGACTCTGTGGTAGTGCGCTATATCCCGCAAAAGCCATTTAGAGATAGAAATTTTGAATGTAATCTTGACTTCATCCAAAACTCTGCCGCATTTATCCTAACTCGCACCAAGTTCCATTCTCCCATCACCCCTGTGCTCACAGATCTACATTGGTTCATCTTTATTTTCAAATCCTCCATGGCCTCGTCCCTCGCTACCTCTGTAATCTCCAGTCATACGACCTTACAACCATTGTTCCCTCTTGTGCTGCCAGCTTGTTGAACTGTGCAGTCACTTTAAGATTGACACGCAGCCTTGTCTGTGCACATCTTAAAGGGAATATTGCTTATGTGTAGCCTGCTAATTTGCTGCATGGCACATTCCTGAGTCCTACAATTTAGAGGGAACTTTGCTTACAGTCCTCTCTAACCCTCCAATTCTGGCCTGTTGCGCTTCCCCGTTTTTCATTGCTCCACCATTGGTGGTCATGCCATCAGCGGTCTAGACTGTAAGCTCTGAATTCCCCGCCTAAACCTTTCTGCCTTTCTACCAATCCTTCAAAATGCTCCTTAAAATCTCCCCCTTTGACCAAGCTTTTGGTCACCAGTCCTAATATCTTCTATGTGGTTCTGTAAAATCTTGTTTGATAATGCTCCTCTGAAGTGTCTTAGGACATTTAACTACTTTAAAGATACTATATAAATGTGCAATGTTGTTGAGGACCCAATAGCAACATCAGGCTCTACAAGTTCTGCAACACAGACAGATCCACTAAGCACAGTATCTTGTATATAAAGTGCCTGAGTAATACCTTGAAGAGAGACTTATTTGGGGTTAGTGGCATTGAGGCCGCAATCAGGTGAGGCATGATTATTGAATGGTGGAGCAGACTCAAGGAGCCAAGTGGTCTATTCCTGCTCCCAATTTATTTGTTCATATTCTGCTGTCCCGCGGACAACTACTGAAGTCCTGTGAACAATGGGTGAGGTGTTAAAGGACACTTAGCTGTAGCCCAGCAGTGGCCAGCACCTCCAGGAGAAAGAACTCATGTTGGGGAGAGGGTTTCTTGATGCTGGTTTATTTGGACTACTGATGATTTGTTTTCTTTTTCAGCACTGGCCCACAGAAGTGTGCAGCCTGCATCGAAGAGGGCATTTATGAAGAACCTTTGTCTCTTTTGGATGCGACTTCAGTAAGTAAATGACCACAAAGATTTCATTGCTGGAAACAACAGGATAAGGGTTGCCTTTAACTCATTGTGGGGATTACCAGCTAGAACTTAGCACAGATTTATTAACAAAATCCTGCACAACTGTCCCTGTCTCTGAGAGCAGGTGTCACATAGACTGACCTTTTCTGACTCGGATTGGGTAATGGAGATCATAGTAAGATGGTAACAGTTTGAGAGGAGGAACTTATCTAGCTTGTCTGTCCACATTATTCTCTTGGTGAATCTCTGATGATATCCTGAATCCTGTACATTGATAGGAACCTTTTTGGTTCCTGCTTGAAACCCAGTAACGTTTCTTCCACCTGTGTTGGTATTCTGTTCTGTAAACTGACCACTGTTTCATAAAACGGTTCCTCTTGCATTTCCTCATTTCTTTTGTCTCTATTTTGTAAAGGTCATTATGCATTGTGGAACAAGCAGCTGTATGTAATGTTGAACTTCAGCTAGAGTTCAGGGCTTTCTTCAGGAATATGCCTATCTCTTTAATCTCCTCCATTCCTTTGTATCCCTTCCTCAAATTCCTTTCCTCTGACTCTGTCCACTTAAGCATCACCCCAACCACCCAATCTTTCACCACCCTCTTAGGGGCTTTGCCTTCACTCACCTCGGCTGACATTTTGAAGTGTCCTGCCTCTTCACTTACCCAAGCTTTAGGCTATTCTCTTGATTACTCCTCCTTTGGTTCCATGTTCATTTTCCTGATTGTGCTTCTCTGAATCTGTTGGGACATGTTTCCACATTAAAGAGGGTATAAAAGTTCAAGTTCTTGTTTGGCAAAAGAAGCCAAGAGAAGGCTGGTAGGAGCCAAGGTTATTCCAGCTTCAGGCAGTGTTTGAAAGGGATTAGAATGGTTGGACCTGTGCCCTTTTTGTTTTCTGTTGCTGGTGTTGCCCCATCACTGGGACTAGGGTGAAATCACAGGGCACAGCCGCCATGTCCCAGGCACAGTCATGTGTTCCATTACTCAGGAGAGGGCTCAGCAAGATAGAAGGAGCTTTAATCTGCTCACTATAACCTGAACTAGGACTGTTTGTTGACATGAGAGTACCTTTGGTGGAAAGTCACTCTACAACATTGGAGTACAGTACTGGTGAGTATAGGCCTGTCACTGAGAGGAGCACTATGGGAGGATAGATTAAGAATATCATTGTTGAAGTAGATTTTTCATTTAGTTTTCCTAGTATGTTGGTATCAAGCTGAGTACTGCACAAAATGAGTTTTCTTTTTCTGAGTAGATGTTAACTGCTCTTGTAGAATTGGTAATTCTGCCAAACATTTAGTAGTTGAGATAAGCTGTTCATTTTATCCTGCCCAGTCCACCTCAAGAACTGTGTGATTGTATCAGGGATTCCCACCCACTCTCTGCTATTGCTCATCTACCTGACGATGAAATTAGGCCCTGAGCATATAAAATAAAATTAAATAAATCCAGAAGGGAATTCAGAATAGAGTGGTTAAAATGTAAAACTTACAACCACATGGAATAACTAAGGTGAATAGCAGAAATGCATTTAAGGAGAAGGTAAATAAACACATGAAGATGAAAGGAATAGAAAGATGGCTGAAGTAGGTTAGGAGGAGACTCATATGGAGCATAAACAATTTGATATTCCATTTGGGCTGAATGGCCGGTCTCTGTGTAACAGAATATGCTGCAAAAATATCTCTTTCTCATTCACAGTTCCCCCTTCCTCAGCAGATATTGATACAGCTTGCTGTTCGAAGTAACCTGAACAAGTCCTAGAACCAACAATTCATTGTTGTATTCTTCTTCCCTCTGTTAGGCGTTCCCGGACAATGCGGCTCGCAGGGAACTAGACAATCTGCCCGCATCTTGTAACATTGAGGGCTGCACATGGAAGGGCACCATTAAGGAATATGAGGTGAGAGGAAAGAGTTAAAACAGAAGTGTGAAATTTTAAATGAAAACTGAAATGCTTGGAACTGGGCAGCAGGCCTGATGACCTCTGAAGGAAGGGAGTCCTCAGGTGCCGTGTAAACATTGTTATGGGCTGGGGAGAGAATAATAGGCAGAAGTCCTACTCCTTATTGCTATCCAGGGAACCCTGTTGGATTACTTGGTGAGTGTGGACGTTGGCTGAGGTTGGGATTGGACTTGGCCATGATGCTCCTCCTTTCTCTTGCAGGAATCACTTGCTAACACTTACTGTCGAAGGCCACACACACAGAATGACCCGCTCCCTCTCTGGGCAGGTGACACTTATGGAGCTTTGCACCAGGAGGAACTTTTAGGAAAGGAGCAAAATTTAGGGGAAGGGGGAAAGCTGTAAACTCAAGCTACTTCTGGCAGTTGCCAGGTTCACACTAGAGCGGAGAACTAAACTGAATATAAAGTACAGAGGAGATCTCAAAAGGGAAAAACAAGGGGAAAAGAGAGTGTTTGAGAACAGAATAGTGGTAAAAGTAAAAAGAAATCCCAAGGTTTTGCATAAATATGTAAATAATAAAAGGGTAGTTAAAGGAAGGATGGGGTTGATTAGGGACCAGCAAAAGGAGAGCATCTTGTGCAGGTAGCAGGGCTGGCTGTGGTATTAAATGAATACTTTGCATCTGCTTTCACAAGAGAAGAGGACATTGCCAATTCAGTAAAGGATGAGATGGTAGTGATCTTGGGTAGGATAAAAACAAAAACAGAATTACCTGGAAAAACTCAGCAGGTCTGGCAGCATCGGCGGAGAAGAAAAGAGTTGACATTTCGAGTCCTCATGATCCTTCGACAGAACCCAGTTCTGTCTGGGTTCTGTCGAAGGGTCATGAGGACTCGAAACGTCAACTCTTTTCTTCTCCGTCGATGCTGCCAGGCCTGCTGAGTTTTTCCAGGTAATTCTGCTTTTGTTTTGGATTTCCAGCATCCGCAGTTTTTTTGTTTTTATCTTTGGGTCGGATAAAAGTAGATTGAGGGGATACTTAAACCGGCAGCGCTCAAACTCAAGTCACTCAGTCCAGGTGGGATGCATCATTGAAACATAGAAAATAGGAGCGGGAGTAGGCCATTCGGCCCTTCGAGCCTGCTCTGCCATTCATTATGATCATGGCTGATCATCCAACTCAATAGCCTGCTCCCGCTTTCTCCCCATACCCTTTGATTTCTTTTGCCCCAAGAGCTACATATAACTCCTTGAAAACATACAATGTTTTGGTCTCAACTACTTTCTGTGGTGACAAATTCCACAGGCTCACCACTCTCTGGGTGAAGGAATTTCTCCTCATCTCAGTCCTAAATGGTCTACCCCATATCCTCAGACTGTGACCCCTGGTTCTGGACTTCCCCACCATCGGGAACATCCTTCCTGCATCTACCCTGTCTAGTCCTGTTAGAATTTTATAGGTTATGGAGGTGGAAATTGCAGACTCTGGCCATACTCTTCCAATTCTCCTCGGATATAAGGGTTGATGCTAGAAGACTGGAGCATTGTAAATGTTACACCCCTGTTTGAAAAAGGGAAAGCAGATAAACTGGAAACTACAAGCCAGGCAGCCTGATGTTGGTGTGGAAACAATAATCCAGGACAAAACAAATTGGCATTTAGAGTAGTATGGGGTAATAAATGAAAGCCCAGATTTGTTAAAGGCAAATTGTGTTTGACTGACTCGATTGAGTTCTTTGAGATAATGAAGAGGAAGGAATAGTGAGTACAGTGCAACTGGAGTTGTGTATATGGGCTTTCAAAAGATGTTTGAAAAGCACATGAGGTCTTTCAGTTTATTAATAGAGGAATAGAATACAACAGCAAGGAAGTAACGCTGAATCTTGATACAGCACTGCTGAGGTACCAGCAGCAGGATCCTGACCAATTCTGGACATCACACTTGAGGAAGGATGTCAAGGCCTCTGAGAGGGGGTAGAAGAGATTTATTAGACTGGTGCCAGGGATGATAGACTTCAATTGTGTGGAGCGACTGTGTTTTTCCTTAGAACAGAGAAGGTCAAGATGAAATTTCACGGATTTGTTCAAAATGTTGAATGGTTTAAATGAAGTTAATAAGGAGAGAGTGTTTCTAGTTGGATGAGAGGTAGTAACCAGAGGGCACAAGTGAGGACAAATGAATCAAAGGTGACATGAGAAAACATTTCTTTACACAGTAAGCTGTTGTGATCTGGAATGGATAAGTATATGAAGGGAAATAAATTACAGCCTATGTGTACAGGAGAACTTTTTAGGTCAATATGTAGAGGGTCCAACAAGGGACGGTGTATTGCGGGACCTAATTCTGGGGAATGAAGCCGGTCAGGTGGCTGAGGTGGTGGTGAGGGAGCATTTTAGCGATAACGACCGCAACATGGTACAGTTTAAGTTTGTTATGGACAAAGAAATCGACAAGTTACACAAAAATGATTTGGATTGGGGGAGAGTGGATATAAATAAAATAAGGCAGAATCTGGCCAAGGTAGACTGGGAACAGTTACTTGTGGGGAAACTTACAGAGGAGCAGTGGGGGGTGTTCAAAAAGGAAATGGGAAGGGTACAGGCTCAACATGTCCCCTCCAGGATGATAGGAAGGAATAACAAGCCCAGGGAACCATGGATGACCAGAGATATTCAGGTTACGATGAGAAGGAAAAGAGAGGCTTTTAGCAGGTACAAGGGAAGCAAATCAGCAGAGGCATTAGTGGAGCACAGAAAGTGCAGGGTGGAGCTTAAGAAAGCAATTAAGAGAGCAAAGAGGGGATATGAGAAAGCTCTGGCTGGTAAAAGTAGGGAAAATCCCATGATATTCTATAAGTATATCAATGGGAAGAGGATAACCAGGGAAAGAGTAGGGCCCATAAGGGACCAAGGGGGCAATCTATGGGTGGAGCCAGAAGACATTGCTAGAGTATTGAATGAATACTTCACATCCATTTTCACCCAAGAGAATGAGGACGAAGGTATCGAACTCAGGGAGAGAGACTGTGAGGTTCTGAAGCAAATTGATATAGGGAGTGACAAGAAGGTATTGGAGGTGTTGGCAGGCTTAAAAGTGGACAAATCTCTGGATGATTTGTGTCCCAGACTGCTGAGGGAGGCAAGGGAGGAGATCACAGGGGCTCTGACCTGAATTTTTAATTCCTCTCTGGCCACGGGGGAGGTGCCAGAGGACTAGAGAACAGCTAATGTGGTTCCGCTATTGTTGTAGGGTTGTAGAGATAAGCCAGGGAACTACAGGCCAGTGAATCTCACGTCAGTGGTAGGGAAACTATTGGAGAAAGTTCTGAAGGAGAGTATCTGTCTCCACTTGGAAAGGCAAGGTTTGATCAGGGATAGTCAGCATGGCTTTGTCAGAGGGAGGTCATGCCTAACAAATTTGATTGAATTTTTTGAGGAGGTGACCGGTGTATAGATGAGGGTAGTATAGTTGATGTAGTTTATATGGATTTCAGCAAAGCCTTTGACAAGGTCCCACATGGGAGACTTATAAAGAAGGCAAATGCACATGGGATACAGGGTAATTTGATAAGGTGGATTCAAAATTAGCTTAGTTGTAGGAGGCTGAGGGTGATGACAGAAGGATGCTTTATTGACTGGAAGCCAGTGTCCAGTGGCTTACCATGGATCTGTGCTGGGTCCCCTATTATTTGTCATTTATATAAACGACATAGATGACTATTTGGGGGGTAGGATTAGTAAGTTTGCGGATGACACAAAGATTGGCCGGGTGGTTAAAAGTGAGGTTGAATGTCTTGGGCTACAGGAAGATATAGACGGGATGGTCAAATGGGCAGATAAGTGGCAGATGGAATTTAACACTGAAAAGTGTGAGGTGATACACTTTGGTAGGAGTAATTTGACAAAGAAGTATTCAATGAACGGCATGACACTAGGAAGTTCTGAGGAACAAAGGGACCTTGGCGTGTGTGACCATAGATCGCTGAAGGTGGAGGGGCACGTTAGTGAGGTGGTGAAAAAGGCATATGGGACACTTGCCTTTATCAATCAAGGCATAGATTACAAAAGTAGGGAGGTCATGTTGGAGTTGTATAGAACCTTGGTGAGGCCACAGCTGGAGTACTGTGTGCAGTTCTGGTCGCCACATTATAGGAAGGATGTGATTGCACTGTAGGGGGTGTAGAGGAGATTGACCAGGATGTTGCCTGGGATGAAATATTTAAGTTATGAAGAGAGGTTGGATAGACTTGGGTTGTTTTCGTTGGAGCAGAGAAGACTGAGGGGCGACCTGATCGAGGTGTACAAGGTTATGAGGGGCATGGACAGGGTGGATAGGGAGCAGCTGTTCCCCTTAGTTGAAGGGTCAGTCACAAGGGGGCATAAGTTTAAGGTGAGGGGCAGGAGGTTTAGGGGGCATGTGAGAAAAAACATTTTTACCCAGAGGGCGGTGATGGTCTGGAATGTACTGCTTGGGAAGGTGTTGGAGGTGGGTTGCCTCACATCCTTTAAGAAGTACCTGGATGAGCATTTGGCATGTCATAACATTCAAGGCTATGGGCTAAGTGCTGGTAAATGGGATTAGGTAGGTCGGTCAGGTGTTTCTCACGTGTTGATGCAGACTCGATGGGCCGAAGTGTCTCTTCTGCACTGTGATTCTGTGATCGTGATTCTATTGGGAAAGGATAGGTAAATGAGATTAATTGAATAGCCTTACCAAAGTGCTGATGCCAAATGACCCCCCTCCTGTACTGTATCATTGTATGAATGTAACTTGCATTTATACAGGGGCTTAACATAGAAAAATACCCAGGCATTTCACACACCTGCTAAATTGATGGCAAGTTAAAGTAGGAGATATTCAAATAGTTGCTGAAAGACTTGGTCAGAGGTGGGTTTTAAAAGAGTAAAGGGAGGTGGAGCAGTTAGGAAACCGAATCCTAGAGTGAGAAGCCTAGTTACCTGAAGAAGGGTGGGGTGTACAAGTGGCCTGTGGCAGAGAAACAGCAAGCCTGGGGTAGGGTGGGTATTGTTTAAGGACTGGAAGAGGTTACTGTGATTGTGTGATTGTGGGAGGATGTGGTGGGGGTATGAAAATGGAGAAATTTAAACACAATTTGTGTGTTGGACATGAAAACCATTGCAGTTCAGTGAGGATGAGTGAGTGTGACCTGAAGTGGAATAGTACTCTGGTAACAGAGTTTTGGATGAACTGAAATTTAAGTGGAAGCTGACTAGCAGGGCAATGGAATAATTGAATCTAGAGGTGACAAAGATATGGATGAGGGTTTCAGCTGCAGATCAGTAGTGGTAGGCAATGTTATGGAATTGAAAGTAAACAGTATTTGTTGATGGAAAAGATATGGAATTAGTAACTTAGCTTGAGGTTGAATAGGATGTGAAGATTGGACCCTGGAACATCCCAAAGTGAAAGAGATAAGCAGAGAGCCCATTACAGGAGAATCTCCAGCCATGCACAGAAATGTAAGAGTGGAACCATATAATTTAAATTTTCATAAAACCTTCAGGGTAGTTGAACTCTAGAGATGTGTTGGTTCTGCTGTTCTGACCTAATTTCCCATAAGGGCTGGTGTAAGTTCTGTCTTTGAGTTCTGGCTATATTCATTACCAGTGGGGGTGATGAAGTCTGTTAATTTCCATACCAAGATGAAATTCGAGATTGTAACTGGGGATTGTTAACAGGCAGTTGCTGTGGGTTTTTAGTTTCAGGTTTGTGCTTTTGTTAGTTGTAGTTTGAACTTGTAACTTTACTGTTTTCGAGGCTCAAATGAATGTGAAGAAACCACCACTCTAGTATTCTGACTGCAAATAACCATTATGAGAGAATTGGCAAGTAGCAACCACAATGTAAGTTCATTCTGGCCATAGGATAGAAGGAGGAAGAGTACAAAAGCAAGGAAGTTATGGATGATGAAATCAAAAAAAAGACAAGCTTCAAAAGGCAAGATAAGGGATCTTGTGCCAATTAATTGGCAGAAAAAGTTAGAAAACCGGAATCTTCAACTAAGAGATGGGTAGAGTAAAAATAAATATAATCCTTTAAGCTGAAAAGAGGATACATTAAAGCAATAGAATTCTGTGGATAAAAGGAGATTAAAACAAATCCAAAATTTTGAGAGAGGTGCAAGAGAGTTAGGACTAACAGCACTACAGAAAACAAATGTAGAAAGTTTTATAGGGAGATGAAAAGAGGGGTTAGGGAGGCTTAAAGGAAATATGTAAAAGGAAATGGTAAAGAATTTAATAGTAACTAAATCTAAGAGAACAGTAAGAAAGGGTGGGACCACTCAGATGACTGAGGAATTTAATTGTGGAGGATGACAGAGCCATGGAATATTTAGCATTGTTATTTACATATAGGACGACTATACAAAACACAAAAACTGGTAACTGGAGAAAATGGATTCCTTCTGGAATAGGATGGTCCAGTGCTGGAGTTGAATGAGTCACTAGAGTCAGGCTTGTACATTGGTTTGTTCAGTTAAATATGAAAATAGTGCCAAAACACTTCTGTTCAAATAGAGACACTGATTAACTAGGTCAGTACAGACCAGGTAGTCTCAAGTCAGTTGTGGACAAACTCCTGCCATTAGAAATAAAGTTAATAAGCATTTGGAAATGCATCCATTAATCAAGGACAGTGAACTTGTACTTTGTTAAAGACAAGTTGTGTTTGACAAATTTTAGCTTTTTAAACTGAGCAGTGACTGGATGGCTAAATGGCTTCCTTTTGTGCTATAACCTTCGATGGTACCAATAATTTCCATAAATTCTAGACATCGATGAGTAACAAACCCGTTTATCTCTCCTATCCCTCTCCTGAAGTCATTGCCTTATTAATGGGTAGATGCCCTTGTGTACCATTGCTGGCCATGTTTGAATATGAGTGTATTGTCAGGCATATTCGACTACTGGGAGGGACCATTGTGTCTGAGCCTGATCTATTCTTGCCTGACATTTACATGTGTATAATCCAGCAGAGGTCATTGGACAATTATCGTGAGCGGGGACCCCAGTTGATAAGTCAATCAGTTGTAAGATCTCTACTGGCACTCCAGCTGAGATTGGCTAACTCTGTCTGAACCAGAGATTAAAAAAGAAAGATTTCACATAGCGTCATTGAACATTGTGCGTTACAGTCAGTGAAGTACTTTTTTTGAACTGTAGATACTATTGTATTGCAATTAAAACTAGGAATATTTGGTCTTTACGGCTCATTTTAACATTTGGAAGTTCCTCACCTTTTGTTTTAAACATGGGTTCCCATTCACTGTTGTTTGAGAGGAAACCAGAACACACACATTGTACAGTCAAATGCATATGAACATTCAGTGTCCATGGTGCCAACTTCTATTTATTGGAATGATGACATGGTGGGCTACCTGAGGGTACTTTTCAGACTTGGTGAGTACAGTGTGTGGGACTGAGCATGAGGACACCAGGTTTGATCTTCTGCTTGTGCTTTCAACTGGAAAAGAACGGGGTTTTTCCCATGGTCTCAGTGCCTCTTGTTCGTAAAAAACTGATCAACATTCCTGCTCCTGCTGGCAAATATTCCTGTGGGCTATGGGTGAGAGCGAGATCAGGACTGATCGTTCCCACAGTCCAATAGCTTGTGTTGAGATAGCAAACTGACCTATTACCACAGGGCTGTGACTGCCTTGAAACTGCAGCCTAGCACGATCTTTAGAAGTGGGGTAAGAAAAGAGAAATGCTAAGATGAGGACAATACCTCAGCTCTGCATAATCAGCAGCATTCTACCCACTGAACTCCCATTTGTGTGACCATGACAGGTTTTGCTGGATAAGCATCAAGTGTTCAGCCTAACTAGGAGATTGAGACTTGCTGGGGTTTGAAGTTCCTGTGTAAGTGGAGTAAGATCAGTTATAATGTTGATATGTGCATTAAATACAGAATTCCTATTGAAGCTAAGGCAAGAATATAGACTGCTTCTTGCACTAGCCCTTCTGGTGTGCAGTAATACAGGCCTCTCTGCAGCAATTGTTACTGCAAAATCAGCTGGTTGACGCCTATTGATTCAGTGGTTTGTTTGATCAGTGCTGCAGATCTATTGCTTGGAAAGTCCCTGAGAGTCCACAACAGCTCTTTGACTTTTTAAATAGTACGGGCAATGGAAAGTCCCTAAGACTTATTGCTCTAAATGGGGTAATGATTGTGGAGAATACTGCTAATTGTTACAATAACATGAGATCTGCTGATTTTCTTTGCAAAACTGCTGAATGTATTTAAAGAGTGAAATTTTATTTTCACTTATACCTCTATTGAAACGTTCAGGTGAAATGTCTGTAACAATTTGCACCAGTTTTTTTAATGGAAAAAGTGAAACCTCAAGTGAACCAGCTAGATGGATTGTTGTCAGTGCCAGAGAAAGATATGTTGTACTGCACGAGGACAGAATCAAACACTCCCAGGGCAGGTACAGCACGGGGTTAGATACAGAGTAAATCTCCCTCTACACTGTTCCCATCAACCACTCCCAGGACAGGTACAGCACGGGGTTAGATACAGAGTAAACCTCCCTCTACACTGTCCCCATCAAATACTCCCAGGACAGGGACAGCACAGGGTTAGATACAGAGTAACGTTCACTGTAGACGGAATTGAATTATTTTTCTATTCTCACAATATTTCCTTGGAGAATAATGTGAAGATGTGAAGTGGTGGAAGTATTCACAAGATGTTTAATAACCTGACAGGCCTTAATGTGACTCCATCTTCCATAATCACCTTTATCTCAGCTGATGGAGCAGTTAGTTCTATATGGATGGAGGGATTTATGGGTTCCCTTAGTCAGACCACAAGATTGGTGGTGTGGAAGGGGCGGGGGTGGATGATGGAGATTGAGGGGAGGGTTTGGGGGGTAATTGAGGGGTGGGCTGGGATGGCATCCACATCCTGTTGAATGTTACCCTGGAACTATGAGCTGGAGTTCCGATCTCCACTGCCGGGACTGTGTGTTGATTCAGAGATGGGATTGTTACCACTGAGCCAGAGTCTTGGTCCTATTGAATTTGGTGAGTGCTGCATGTTCCTTTTTGACCAAGTGTTGAGTGGCACAGTTCACTCAGTGTAAAAGGTCAGTGTGGGGAGAAGTGTGAGAATTCTAGTGTTTCATGCTGGCTGACGCTACGTGTAAGTGAGGAAACATTGATGACTAAAGATTGATGGAGCATCAGCTCATGGAAAATAAATTCTGTCCTCTGCGAAGGAGTGCCCTGACATTTACACCCCATGTGATTGTTGCAGACTCGCTGAGGTCTAATGTCTGTGTTACCTGTACCTGTTGTTGTGTTGCAGGCTGACCATGAGGGAAGGTGCGAGTACATGCTCAAGCCTTGTGAAGCATGCAGCACGATGGTACGCCAGGTTGATCTCTCCCGGCACTTGGAACGAGAGTGTCCTGAAAGAAATCTCAACTGCAAATTCTGTAAATTATTGTTTCATCACAAGGAGATAAAGGTAATGGGTCTTCCAAGAAGGATCAATTCTGCACCCCAACCACCATTTTGTGGGCTGTGCTGAGTTAGCTTGTCACAGCTTGAGCAATACCTCTGCATTAGAGGGACAAAGACTGAACCAGTGATTACTACTGGAGACTACAGGGGTGGATGGGAACAAGCTTGGGATCAATTTGCACAGCTGGTAATTTTATGCTAACAGCAGACACCTACGTATATGGGCATCTTCTGTATGATAAAGAAATGGGTCACAGTCGGAGCCTTTTTAAAAAATTTATTCACAGAATGTGGGCATTGCCAACATGGTTATTATTTATTAGCCAGCCCTCCTTGCCCTTGAGAAGGTGGTGGCTTCTTGAACTGCTGCAGTCTATGGAAGGCACTGCAATCTGAATTTTGTGTTCTATGCCTGGTTAGGTGTGACAGTAGTACACAGTTTTTATTTTATTTTAAAATAACTATTCACTGAGGCAGCATGATCTGATGGGAATGAGATAAAGAGGGGGAAAATGATGTGTCCTGAATCTTCCCCTTTAGCCGACATTGCTCCTTTGTGCCTGTTCACTATAAAATAGAGGAATCTCACCCTCAGGAATATTTGTTCTTTGCCAATTGTATAAATCCTCTTGGTTGAGACTGCCAAACTCATTTCACCATTTGACCTGACAGATCAGTGAACTCAGCACAGAGCTGGGACTTGTAGCCAGTACTAACCAGGAGTTCCCACCTGATATAAAATATTCTGTTGGATGTTGGTTCGCAGTCCTGACAGATTCCCAACAAATGAACCTTTTCTCACTATGGATGTGGCTGTAAGTTCCCAGTATTTCCTTTGTATTTGTTCTGTTAAAAGCTTCAGTCTTGACGAATTTAGTAAGCCCTGTTGTTCATATTTACATTGTAAATGACAGCAATTGAACTAGAGTTGGTGAGAGCAGATCTACTGTTATTTTAACTGGTGCCAGACCCTTATAACTGGGTACTAAACTGAATGAAGACAAGGTGGGAGTGGCTATATTTTCAATATCCTTACTGCAACAGATGAAATATACCTAGTCAAGTCTTACCACTGCCCTTTGAGTGACTGCAGCTTGAGTGAGATCATTAGTGATTCAGAATTCACTGTACCCAAGCCTCTCTTATTTTGATATCAGTCATTTCCTCAGCCTGAGGGCAAGTGAGAACAAGCACAGTCCCTACATTGGCTGAAGACCAACGTAGTGGGGAGCCATCTCCTCAGGAAGACGTTCTGCTAAGTTCGGGGTGGATGATCATTCACCAGCCCCTGGGCAGAATGAAGGATTTTGTACAAAGCAATTCACTGATCTTCAACAACATCACGCACAGTGCCATTTCCTCTGTCTCAATCTTCTTCCCATCTCTTCTAAACGTGCAATTTGAAACTTCTCTCGGGTTTGAGTCCCAGTAGCTCTCTACAACAATTAGCTCGCTCTTGCCAGTAATTTATCTTCCAGTTCCAACAGCTGAAACAAAAGCTCAGACACACATACACATGGCAGGCTGTAAAAGGAAATGTGGAGACAAAATATTCCATTGATGTGTTAGTCAGGGAATTCCTTCACATAGCCCAGGGGGAATTTGGCAATGGAGAGAAGAGGAAAATTAGAAGTGGTGTGTGCTTTAAATTGTATTAGTGTTTCACTTCCTATGACACTGTGTCTGGTGGCGAGCAGGAAGTGCAAACCCCTCGGAGTGGTCATTGTTTATGATAAACTTGCTTAAGGGAGGGAGACAGAAAACAGGATACTACAGGCCAGTTAGCCTGATATCTGTTAAAGGGAAAATGTTAGAAGCTATCATTAAAGATGTTATAACAGGACACTTAGAAAAAATCAAGGCAATCAGGCGGAGTCAACATGGTTTTGTGAAAGGGAAATCATGTTAAGCAACTTATTGGAGTTCTTTGAAGGAGTAACATCTGCTGTGGATAAAGGAGAACCGGTGGATGTACTGTATTTAGATTTCCAGAAGACATTTGATTAAGTGCCACATCAAAGGTTATTGCAGAAAATAAAAGGTATAGGGAGTAACATATTGGCTTGGATAGAAGATTGGCAGGCTAACAAGAAGCAGAGAGTTGGCATGAATGGATCTTTTTCTGGTTGGCAGGATGTGCCACAGGGATCAGTGCTGGGGCCTCAACTTTTTACAATTTATGTAAATGACTTGGGATGAAGGGACCGAAGGTATGGTTGCTAAATTTGCTGATGACACAAAGATAGATAGGAAAGTAAATTGTGAAGAAGACGTAAGGGGGCTACAAAGTGACATAGATTGGTTAATTGAGTGGGTAAAGATCTGGCAAATGTAAGATTGTTCATTTTGTCAGGAAGAATAAAAAAGAAGCTTATTATCTAAATGGTGAGAGATTGCAGAGCTCTGAGATTCAGAAGGATCTGGGTGTCCTAGTGCATGAATCACAAAAGATTATTATGCAAGTACAGCAAGTATTAGGAAAGCTAATAGAATGTTATCATTTATTGTGAGGGGAATTGATTACAAAAGCTAGGCATGTATCGACTTGAATTTAGAAGAGTAAGAGGCAACTTAATTGAAACCTTTCAGATCCTGAGGGGCCTTGACAGGGTGGATGTAGATAGGATGTTTCCTCTTGTGGGAGAATCTGGAACTGGTAGTCACTGTTTAAAAGTAGGTGTTGTTCATTTAAGACGGAGATGAGAATTTTTTTCTCTTTTGAGGGTTGTGAGTCTTTGTAACTCTCTTCCTGAAAAGGTGGTGGAAGCAGAGTCTTTGAATATTTTTAAGGCAGAGCTAGATAGATTCTTGATAAGTAAGGGAGTGAAAGGTTATTGGGGGTAGACAGGAATGCAGAGTTGAGGGTACAATCAGATAAGCCATGATCTTATTGAATGGTGGAGCAGGCTTGAGGGGCTGAGTGGCCTACTCCTGCTCCTAATTCGTATTCTATGTGTTAATGTATTGGATCTGTTCTTCCGTTTAATTAAAGAAACAGTTGGTGGTTTTTGATTCTATGTTGAAATGGCTTTGTAAATTTGAGGTACAAAAGGCCACTCAGATGAAAAATAATCCAAATCCAGTAATCTCTCTCTGTCTCGCCCCCTCGCTCCCCCTTCCCCCTACCACCCCCGCCCCCCTTGCCCCCAGCCCCACTTGCCCCCTGCCCCTGCCCACTCGCCCCCGCACTCCTGCCCCCTCGCCCCTCTGCCCCTCACCCCGCCTCCCTCGTCCCTCTGCCCCCTCACCCCGCCTCGCCCCCCCCATGCACCTCTGTCAACTCGCTCCCCGTACCTGTTGCCTAGCTTCCCCTTTGCCCCCCCTTTGCCCCCCCTCTTCCTTGCCCCCCTCGTCCTTGCCCCCCTCGTCCTTGCCCCCCTCGTCCTCGCCCCCCTCGTCCTCGCCCCCCTCGTCCTCGCCCCCCTCGTCCTCGCCCCCCTCGTCCTCGCCCCCCCTTCGTCCTCGCCCCCCTTCGTCCTCGCCCCCCTTCGTCCTCGCCCCCCTTCGTCCTCGCCCCCCTTCGTCCTCGCCCGCCCCCCCCTCGTCCTCACCCGCCCCCCCCTCGTCCTCGCCCGCCCCCCCCTCGTCCTCGCCCGCCCCCCCCTCGTCCTCGCCCGCCCCCCCCTCGTCCTCGTCCGCCCCCCCCTCGTCCTCGTCCGCCCCCCCTCATCCTCGTCCGCCCCCCCTCGTCCTCGCTCGCCCCCCCTCGTCCTCGCCACCCCCCCCGTCGTCTCTGCCACCGTTGCCCCTTGTCACCCACCCTCCCCCTCTCCCTCTTTCCATCTCCCTCTGCCTTCCCTTCTGACATCAGTTACTCTGATGTAGGGAGAGGGAGTGAGTGCTGCACCCACACAGTTATTCTAACCCTCCAAGATACCCAGCTGCCCACACTCACCATGGGATCCAGCAAGATGACAAGCAGTCGAGTGGGATGTGATGTAACATTCTCCATTCTGATTCACATTGCTGCTTGGTATGCCCGGGTCAGGAAACTGAGCGTTTTGAAGCAATAGCTTCTTCTGAAATCAGAGGGGTTGCTGAGGACCGTGGTCTCGAGAGGAGATCTGCTGGGTTTAAATATTAGTACTGTAGCAACACTACAGAATAAGTTACTGAAATTGTTATTAATATTTGTCATTCACAGGCCCATGATGAAATCTGTTCCAAATTCCCCTTAACATGTGAATGGTGTGGAAAGAAAAAAATTCCAAGGGAAAAGGTAAAATGTGTGTTTGAAATAAATCAGGAGTGACCACCAGGCAAGCATGAGAGTTATACTCTGACAACATTGCAAGAAATAGCTTATTCCATTTATTTTTTTATATACATTTCATAGAAATCATTAGATTTTAGCTCTCCACTTTCCTCTTCTGAAAGCCTGTATTATCACTGGAGGACATTTCCACAGGCACTGGCTCATTGTCATTGTACGAGTGTAACATTTAACCTTTTCTCACATCTGGCACCTTACGCACCTTTACAAGTACACAAGAAATAGGAGCAGGAGTAGATCAATCAACCCATCAAGGCTGCTCCACCATTCAATATGATCATGCCTGATCTTAGGCTTCAGCTGCATTTTCCCGCCCATTCCCCATATCCCTTCATTCGCTGAGAGACAAAAAATCTGTCTATCCCAGCCTTAAATGTATTCAGCGATGGAGCATCCACAACCCTCTGGGATAGAGAATTCCAAAGATTCACAACCCTTTGAGTGAATTTTTCTCCTCATCTCAGTCCTAAACGATTGGCCCCTTATCCTGAGACTGAGCCCCTGTGTTTAGATTCCCCAACTAGGGGAAACAATTTCTCAGTGTCCACCCTATCAAGCCCCTTCAGAATCTTGTTCGTTTCAATGAGATCACCTCTTATTCTTCTAAACTCCGGTGAATATAAACTCAATTTACTCAGCCTCTTATTATAGGGCACCCCAGGGACCAACTTAATGAACCTTCACTGTACCATCTCCAATGCAAGTATATCCTTTCTGAAGTGTAGAGACTAAAACTACAAGACTAAAACAGTATCCCAGATGTGATCTCACCAAAACCCTGTACAATTGCAGCAAGACTTGTTTATTCTTGTTCTCTAATCCCTTAGCAAAAATAAAGGCCAACATGCCATTTGCCTTCCTAATTGCATGCTACACCTGCATGCTAACTTTCTGCGTTCCTTGTACCCAAGTCTCTTTGGACAGTAACACTTACAAGTTCCACACCTTTTAAAAAAAAAATTCAGCTTTTCTATTCTTACAACCAAGGTTCCTCAGGCAGCCCCTTCCAAACCCATGACCACTACCATCAATAAGGACAAGGGCAGCAGACACATAGGAACACCACCACCCGGAAGTTCCCCTCCAACTCACTCACCATCCTGACTTGGAAATATATCGCCGTTCTTTCACTGTCACTGGATCAAAATCCTGGAACTCCCTCCCTAACAGCACTGTAGGTGTATCTATACTGTATGGACTGCAGTGGTTCAAGAAGGCAGCTCACCAGCAGCTTCTCAAGGACCATTAGGGATGGGCAATAAATGCTGGCCCAGCCAACGAAGTCCACATCCCTTGAATGAATAAAAAATCCCAAAGTGAATAACTTCACACTATCCCATATTATACTTTATCTGCCATCTTGTTGCCCACTCACTTAACCTGTCAGTATCAGTTTGCAGCTTCTCTGTGTCCTCCCACAGCTTATTTGATGTCTCTTCATCCAAGTCATTAATATAGATTGTAAATAGCTGAAGGTTCACTGCCTGCCCACTTGAAAAAGCCCTGTTTATGCCCACTCTCTGCTTTTTATGAATTCAACAATCCTATCCATGCTAAACATTACTCCCAACTCCATGAGCCATTATCTTGCTTATTAACCTGTTTTGTGGCACCTTTTTGAATGCCTTTTGGAAATACAGGTATACCACATCGACTGGTTCCCCCTCATCTTACCCTAGTAGTTACATCATCAAAAACCCCTAATAAGTTTGTCAATTTGGATTTCCATTTAGTAAAATCATATTGACTTGTTCTAATCATACTATACCTTTCTAAGTGCATTGTTAACACTTCATTAGTAGTAGATTCCAGCATTTTCTTAACAACTGGTCTGTAGTTCCCTGCTCTCTCTCCTTTCTTGAAAAGTGGTGTAACATTTGCCAACTTCCAATCTAATGAGACCGTTCCTGAATCTAAGGAATTTTGGAAAATCATAGCCAGCATATCCACTATCTCTGTAGCTATCCCTTATAAAACTCTAGGGTGTAGATCATCAGGTTCCAGGGATTTACCAGATTTTAGTTCCTTAAGTTTCTCCACTACCTCTGCTGATATTAAAATCCTTAATTTCCTCACTCTGTTTAACACCGAGGTTATCGTCTATTTCGTAAACTTGCCAATTTCAAGGCAGTTTGCGATGGCCACATAAATATTGGAACTACGTTAAAACTCATTTTGCATTTGACTCTAACAGTTAGCAACGAGCAAGACTTTCATCTCATTATCATGGGTTAGATATGAACTGAGAGATTAAAAGAGAGTTTGTAACCCCCTGTTTCACCACAATAATTGATAATGAAGGAATTGGAGAATTATTTGTAAACGATTATTGTAACAGTTGTGTGTCTGGGTGCATGTTGCCGGCCAGCATGTTTGGGAGCATGTCCGGGGGGTTGTATTTCCGGGCAGTGTGTCTGGCAGCGTGTCCGGGGAGGGAGTGTCAAGGGGCAGTATGTCTGGGAGGGGCTGTGTCACGGGGCAGTGTGTCTGGGGGGGTGCTGTGTCATGGGGCATTGTGTCTGGGGCGGCTGTGTCACCGGGCAGCGTGTCTTGGGGGGCTGTGTCACCGGGTAGTGTGCCTGGGGAGAGCTGTGTCACCGGGTAGTATGCCTGGCGGGGCTATGTCATTGGGCAGTGTGTCTGGCGGGGGTGGGGGGTGTCACTGGGCAGTGTGTCTGGGAGGGGGGTGGTGCTGTGTCACCGGGCAGCGTGTCTTGGGGGGAGGGGGGGGGGTGTCACCGGGCAGTGTGTCTGTGGGGGCTTTGTCACTGGGCAGTGTGTCTGGGGGGGGCTTTGTCACCGGGCAGTGTGTCTGGGGGGGGCTGTGTCACCGGGCAGTGTGTCTGGGGGGGCTTTGTCACCGGGCAGTGTGTCTGGGGGGGCTTTGTCACCGGGCAGTGTGTCTGGGGGGGCTGTGTCACCGGGCAGTGTGTCTGGGGGGGCTGTGTCACCGGGCTGTGTCACCGAGCAGTTTGTCTGGGGGGGCTGTGTCACCAGGCAGTGTGTCGGGGGAGGCTGTATCACCGGGCAGTGTGTCTTGCGGGGGGGAGGGGGGTGTCACCGGGCAGTGTGTCTGGGGGGGTGCTGTGTCACCGGGCAGTGTGTCTGTGGGGGCTTTGTCACCGGGCAGTGTGTCTGGGGGGGGCTTTGTCACCGGGCAGTGTGTCTGGGGGGGGCTTTGTCACCGGGCAGTGTGTCTGGGGGGGGCTTTGTCACCGGGCAGTGTGTCTGTGGGGGGCTGTGTCACCGGGCAGTGTGTCTGGGGGGGCTGTGTCACCGGGCAGTGTATCTGGACGGGCTGTGTCACCGAGCAGTTTGTCTTGCAGGGGGGGTGGTGTCACCGGGCAGTGTGTCTGGGGGTCCTGTGTCACCGGGCAGTGTGTTTGGGGGTGCTGTGTCACCGGGGCTGTGTGTCTGGGAGCGTGTGCTGGGGACGCCGTGTCACCGGGCAGTGTGTCTGGGGACGCCGTGTCACCGGGCAGTGTGTCTGGGGACGCCGTGTCACCGGGCAGTGTGTCTGGGGGTGCTGTGTCACCGGGCAGTGTGTCTGGAGGGGCTGTGTCACCGGAAAGTGTGTCCGGTGGGGGCTGTGTCACCGGGCAGTGTGTCCGGTGGGGGCTGTGTTACCGGGCAGTGTGTCTGGGGCGGCTGCGTCACCGGGCAGTGTTTCTGGGGCGGCTGCGTCACCGGGCTGTGTGTCTGGGGTGGCTGCGTCACCGGGCAGTGTGCCTGGGGCGGCTGCGTCACCGTACAGTCTGTCTGGGGCGGCTGTGTCACCGGGCAGTGTGTCTGGAGGGGCTGTGTCATGGGGCAGTATGTCTGGGATGGCTGCGTCTTCGGGCAGTGTGTTTGAGGGGGGTGGGGGGAGCTGGTGGGTAGGGTGGCACCAGGCACTGTATCTGGGGGGAGGGCTGTGTCACCGAGCATTGTGTCTGGGAGGGCTGTGTCACCGGGCAGTGTGTCTGGGGATGCTGTGTCACTGGCCAGTGTGGCTGGGGGTGCTGTGTCACTGGCCAGTGTGTCTGGAGGTGCTGTGTCACCGGCCAGTGTGTCAGGGGGTCCTGTGTCACCGGGCAATGTGTCTGGGGGTGCTGTGTCACCGGGCAGTGTGCCTGGGGAGGGTGCTGTGTCACCGGGCTGTGTGTCTGGGGGTTCTGTGTCACTGGGCTGTGTGTCTGGGGGTCCTGTGTCACCAGGCAGTGTGTCTGGTCGTGCTGTCTCAGGGGCAGTGCGTCTGGGGGCGGGGAGGGGGGCTAGGTGGGGGGGTGATTTCACCGGGCAGTGTGTCTGGGGGGATGTGTCACTGGGCAGTGTCGCTGGGAGGGGCTGTGTCACCGGGTGGTGTGTCTGGGAGTGTGCCTGGGGGGGATTTATCCTGGGCTGTGTGTCTGGGGGGGATTTGTCCCCGGGCTGTGTGTCTGGGGTGTCTGCGTCACCGGGCAGTGTGTCTGGAGGGGGTGTGTCACTGGGCATTGTGTCTGGGGGGGTGTGTCACTGGGCATTGTGTCTGGGGGGGTGTGTCACTGGGCATTGTGTCTGGGGGGGTGTGTCACTGGGCATTGTGTCTGGGGGGGTGTGTCACTGGGCATTGTGTCTGGGGGGGTGTGTCACTGGGCATTGTGTCTGGGGGGGTGTGTCACTGGGCATTGTGTCTGGGGGGGTGTGTCACTGGGCAGTGTCGCTGTGAGAGGCTGTGTCACCGGGCAGTGTGCCGGGGGGGCTGTGTCACCGGGCAGTGTGCCTGGGGGGGCTGTGTCACCGGGCAGTGTGCCGGGGGGGTGCTGTGTCACCGGGCAGTGTGTCTGGTGGGGCTGTGTCACCGGGCAGTGTGTTTGGGAGCGTGTCCGGTGGGGGCTGTGTTACCGGGCAGTGTGTCCGGTGGGGGCTGTGTTACCGGGCAGTGTGTCTGGGGCGGCTGCGTCACCGGGCAGTGTGTCTTGGGCGGCTGCGTCACCGGGCAGTGTTTCTGGGGCGGCTGCGTCACCGGGCAGTGTGTCTGGGGTGGCTGCGTCACCGGGCAGTGTGTCTGGGGCGGCTGCGTCACCGTACAGTCTGTCTGGGGCGGCTGTGTCACCGGGCAGTGTGTCTGGAGGGGCTGTGTCACGGGGCAGTATGTCTGGGATGGCTGCGTCTTCGGGCAGTGTGTTTGAGGGGGGTGGGGGGAGCTGGTGGGGAGGGTGGCACCAGGCACTGTATCTGGGGGGAGGGCTGTGTCACCGAGCATTGTGTCTGGGAGGGCTGTGTCACCGGGCAGTGTGTCTGGGGGTGCAGTGACACCGGGCAGTGTGTCTGGAGGTCCTGTGTCACCGGGCAATGTGTCTGGGGGTGCTGTGTCACCGGGCAGTGTGTCTGGGGGGGGCCTGTGTCACGAGCCAGTGTGTCTGGGGGTGCTGTGTCACCGGGCAGTGTGTCTGGGGGTGGTTTTCACCGTGCAGTGTGTCTGGGGGGGGTGGCTGCGGGGGGTGGCTGTGTCACCAGCCACTGTGTCTGGGGGTGCTGTGTCACCGGGCAGTGTGTCTGGGGGTGCTGTGTCACCGGGCAGTGTGTCTGGGGGTGCTGTGTCACCGGGCAGTGTGTCTGGGGGTGCTGTGTCACCGGGCAGTGTGTCTGGGGGTGCTGTGTCACCGGGCAGTGTGTCTGGGGGAGGCTGTGTCACCGGGCAGTGTGTCTGGGGGAGGCTGTGTCACCGGGCAGTATGTCTGGGGGAGGCTGTGTCACCGGGCAGTGTCTGGGTGCGTGCCTGGTGCTCTGTGTTACCGGGCAGTGTGTCTGGGGCGGCTGTGTCACCGGGCAGCGTGTCTGGTGCGGTTGTGTCACTGGGCAGTGTGTCTGTGGGGGCTGTGTCTGCGGGGGCTGTGTCACGGGGCAGTGTATCTGGCAGGGGCTGTGTCACCGGGCAGTGTGTCTGGGGGAGCTGTATCACTGGGCAATGTGTCTGGGGTGGCTGTGTCACCGGGCAGTGTGTCTGTGGGGTGGCTGTGTCACCGGGCAGTGTGTCTGGGTGGGCTGTTGTCAACGGGCAGTGTGTCTGTGGGGTGGCTGTGTCACCGGGCAGTGTGTCTGTGGGTTGGGTGTCTCACCGGGCAGTGTGTCTGGGGGTGGCTGTGTCACCGGGCAGTGTGTCTGTGGGTTGGGTGTCTCACTGGGCAGTGTGTCTGGGGGTGACTGTGTCACCGGGCAGTGTGTCTGTGGGTTGGGTGTCTCACCGGGCAGTGTGTCTGTGGGTTGGGTGTCTCACCGGGCAGTGTGTCTGTGCGGTGGCTGTGTCACCGGGCAGCGTGTCTGGGGCTGCTGCGTCACCGGGCAGCGTGTCTGGGGCGGCTGCGTCACCGGGCAGCGTGTCTGGGGCGGCTGCGTCACCGGGCAGCGTGTCTGGGGCGGCTGCGTCACCGGGCAGCGTGTCTGGGGCAGCTGCGTCACCGGGCAGCGTGTCTGGGGCGGCTGCATCACTGGGCAGCGTGTCTGGGGCGGCTGCGTTACCAGGCAGCGTGTCTGGGGCGGCTGCGTCACCGGGCAGCGTGTCTGGGGGTGTTGTGTCACCGGGCAATGTGACTGGCGCTGTTGAGACACCGGGCAGTGTGTCTGGGGCGGCTGTGTCACCGGGCAATGTGTCTGGGGGTCCTGTGTCACCGGGCAGTGTGTCTGGGGCGGCGGTGTCACGGGGCAGTGTGTCTGGGGCGGCGGTGTCACGGGGCAGTGTGTCTGGGGCGGTGGTGTCACCGGGCAGTGTGTCTGGGGCGGTGGTGTCACCGGGCAGTGTGGCTGGGGCGGCGGTGTCACCGGGCCGTGTGTCTGGGGCGGCGGTGTCACGGGGCAGTGTGTCTGGGGCGGCGGTGTCACGGGGCAGTGTGTCTGGGGCGGCGGTGTCACGGGGCAGTGTGTCTGGGGCGGCGGTGTCACGGGGCAGTGTGTCTGGGGCGGCGGTGTCACGGGGCAGTGTGTCTGGGGCGGCGGTGTCACGGGGCAGTGTGTCTGGGGCGGCGGTGTCACGGGGCAGTGTGTCTGGGGCGGCGGTGTCACGGGGCAGTGTGTCTGGGGCGGCGGTGTCACCGGGCAGTGTGTCTGGGGCGGCGGTGTCACCGGGCAGTGTGTCTGGGGCGGCGGTGTCACCGGGCAGTGTGTCTGGGGCGGCTGTGTCACCGGGCAGTGTGTCTAGGGTGGGGTTTGTCACCGGACAGTGTGTCTCGGGGGGTGCGTCCCCGGGCTGTGTGTCTGGGTGTGTGTCTTGGGGTGCTCTGTCACCGAGGCATTGTGTCTGGGAGTGTGTCTGGGGCGGCTGTGTCACTGGGCAGTGTGTCTGGGGGGGCTGTGTCACCGGGGCAGTGTGTCTGGGTGTGTGTCTTGGAGGGCAGTGTCACTGGGGCAGTGTGTCTCGGAGTGTGTTGGGGTGGCTGTGTCACTGGGCAGTGTGTCTGGGGCGGCTGTGTCACTGGGCAGTGTGTCTGAGGCGGCTGTGTCACTGGGCAGTGTGTCTTGGGCGGCTGTGTCACCGGGCAACGTGTCTTGGGCGGCTGTGTCACCGGGCAACGTGTCTTGGGCGGCTGTGTCACCGGGCAGTGTGTCTGGGGCGGCTGTGTCACCGGGCGGAGTGTCTTGGGCTTTGTCACCGGGCAGTATGTCTGGAGGGGCTTTGTCACCGGGCAGTATGTCTGGAGGGGCTGTGTCACCAGGCAGTGTGTCTGCGGCTGTGTCACCAGGCAGTGTGTCTTGGGCTGTGTCACCGGGCCATGTATCTGTGGGGACTTTGTCACCGGCCAGTGTGTCTGGTGAGGGGTGTCACCGGGCAGTGTTTCTGGTGGGGCTGTGTCACCGGGCAGTGTGTCTGGGGCGGCTGTATCACCGGGCAGTGTGTCTTGGGTGGCTGTGTCACCGGGCAGTGTGTCTGGGGCGGCTGTGTCACCGGGCAGTGTGTCTGGGGCGGCTGTGTCACCGGGCAGTGTGTCTGGGGCGGCTGTGTCACCGGGCAGTGTGTCTGGGGCGGCTGTGTCACCGGGCAGTGTGTCTGGGGCGGCTGTGTCACCGGGCAGTGTGTCTGGGGCGGCGGTGTCACCGGGCAGTGTGTCTGTGGGTTGGGTGTCTCACCGGGCAGTGTGTCTGGGGGTGGCTGTGTCACCGGGCAGTGTGTCTGTGGGTTGGGTGTCTCACTGGGCAGTGTGTCTGGGGGTGACTGTGTCACCGGGCAGTGTGTCTGTGGGTTGGGTGTCTCACCGGGCAGTGTGTCTGTGGGTTGGGTTTCTCACCGGGCAGTGTGTCTGGGGCGGCTGTGTCACCGGGCAATGTGTCTGGGGCGGCTGTGTCACCGGGCAATGTGTCTGGGGCGGCTGTGTCACCGGGCAATGTGTCTGGGGCGGCTGTGTCACTGGGCAATGTGTCTGGGAGTGTGTTGGGGGGGGCAGTGTCACCGGGCAGTGTCTGGGTGGGCTGTTGTCAACGGGCAGTGTGTCTGTGGGGTGGCTGTGTCACCGGGCAGTGTGTCTGTGGGTTGGGTGTCTTACCGGGCAGTGTGTCTGGGGGTGGCTATGTCACCGGGCAGTGTGTTTGTGGGTTGGGTGTCTTACCGGGCAGTGTGTCTGGGGGTGGCTATGTCACCGGGCAGTGTGTCTGTGGGTTGGGTGTCTCACCGGGCAGTGTGTCTGGGGGTGGCTGTGTCACCGGGCAGTGTGTCTGTGGGTTGGGTGTCTCACCGGGCAGTGTGTCTGTGGGTTGGGTGTCTCACCGGGCAGTGTGTCTGTGGGGTGGCTGTGTCACCGGGCAGTGTGTCTGTGGGTTGGGTGTCTCACCGGGCAGTGTGTTTGGGGGTAGCTGTGTCACCGGGCAGTGTGTCTGGGGGTAGCTGTGTCACCGGGCACTGTGTCTGGGGCGGCTGTGTCACCGGGCAATGTGCCTGGGGGTGCTGTGTCACTGGGCAATGTGTCTGGGAGTGTGTTGGGGGGGCAGTTTCACCGGGCAGTGTGTCTGGGAGTGTGTTAGTGAGGGTCTGTGTTACTGGGCAGTATGTCTGGCGGTGCTGTGTCACGAGGCAGTATGTCTGCGGCGGCTCTGTCACCGGGCAGTGTGTCTGGGGGGGGTGCTGTGTCACCGGGCAGTGTGTATTGGGCTTTGTCACCGGGCAGTATGTCTGGAGGGGCTGTGTCACCAAGCAGTGTGTCTGGGGCTGTGTCACCAGGCAGTGTGTCTGGGGCTGTGTCACCGGGCAGTGTGTCTTGGGCTGTGTCACCGGGCATTGTGTCTGTGGGGATTTTGTCACTG
This sequence comes from Carcharodon carcharias, assembly GCF_017639515.1. Lineage (NCBI taxonomy): Eukaryota > Metazoa > Chordata > Chondrichthyes > Lamniformes > Lamnidae > Carcharodon > Carcharodon carcharias. Next base: position 116,924,757 of record NC_054474.1, on the reverse strand, counting down.
GGCAGTGTGTCTGGTGGGGCTGTGTCACCGGGCAGTGTGCCGGGCGGTCTGTGTCACCGGGCAGTGTGCCTGGGGGTGCTGTGTCACCGGGCAGTGTGCCTGGGGGGGCTGTGTCACCGGGCAGTGTGCCTGGGGGGGCTGTGTCACCGGGCAGTGTGCCTGGGGGTGCTGTGTCACCGGGCAGTGTGCCTGGGGGTGCTGTGTCACCGGGCAGTGTGCCTGGGGGTGCTGTGTCACCGGGCAGTGTGCCTGGGGGGGCTGTGTCACCGGGCAGTGTGCCTGGGGGGGCTGTGTCACTGGGCAGTGTGCCTGGGGGGGCTGTGTCACTGGGCAGTGTGCTGGGGGGGGTTGCTGTGTCACCGGGCAGTGTGTCTGGTGGGGCTGTGTCACCGGGCAGTGTGTTTGGGAGCATGTCCGGTGGGGGCTGTGTCACCGGGCAGTGTGTCCGGTGGGGGCTGTGTCACCGGGCAGTGTGTCTGGGGCAGCTGTGTCACCGGGCAACGTGTCTTGGGCGGCTGTGTCACCGGGCAGTGTGTCTGGGGCGGCTGTGTCACCGGGCAGAGTGTCTTGGGCTTTGTCACCGGGCAGTATGTCTGGAGGGGCTGTGTCACCAGGCAGTGTGTCTGGGGCTGTGTCACCGGGCAGTGTGTCTTGAGCTGTGTCACCGGGCCATGTATCTGTGGGGACTTTGTCACCGGCCAGTGTGTCTGGTGAGGCTGTGTCACCGGGCAGTGTTTCTGGTGGGGCTGTGTCACCGGGCAGTGTGTCTGGGGCGGCTGTGTCACCGGGCAGTGTGTCTGGGGACGCCGTGTCACCGGGCAGTGTGTCTGGGGACGCCGTGTCACCGGGCAGTGTGTCTGGGGGTGCTGTGTCACCGGGCAGTGTGTCTGGAGGGGCTGTGTCACCGGACAGTGTGTCTGGAGGGGCTGTGTCACCGGACAGTGTGTCTGGTGGGGGCTGTGTCACCGGGCAGTGTGTCCGGTGGGGGCTTTGTTACCGGGCAGTGTGTCTGGGGCGGCTGCGTCACCGGGCAGTGTTTCTGGGGCGGCTGCGTCACCGGGCTGTGTGTCTGGGGTGGCTGCGTCACCGGGCAGTGTGCCTGGGGCGGCTGCGTCACCGTACAGTCTGTCTGGGGCGGCTGTGTCACCGGGCAGTGTGTCTGGAGGGGCTGTGTCATGGGGCAGTATGTCTGGGATGGCTGCGTCTTCGGGCAGTGTGTTTGAGGGGGGTGGGGGGAGCTGGTGGGTAGGGTGGCACCAGGCACTGTATCTGGGGGGAGGGCTGTGTCACCGAGCATTGTGTCTGGGAGGGCTGTGTCACCGGGCAGTGTGTCTGGGGGTGCTGTGTCACTGGCCAGTGTGGCTGGGGGTGCTGTGTCACTGGCCAGTGTGGCTGGGGGTGCTGTGTCACTGGCCAGTGTGTCAGGGGGTCCTGTGTCACCGGGCAATGTGTCTGGGGGTGCTGTGTCACCGGGCAGTGTGCCTGGGGAGGGTGCTGTGTCACCGGGCTGTGTGTCTGGGGGTTCTGTGTCACTGGGCTGTGTGTCTGGGGGTCCTGTGTCACCAGGCAGTGTGTCTGGTCGTGCTGTCTCAGGGGCAGTGCGTCTGGGGGCGGGGAGGGGGGCTAGGTGGGGGGGTGATTTCACCGGGCAGTGTGTCTGGGGGGATGTGTCACTGGGCAGTGTCGCTGGGAGGGGCTGTGTCACCGGGTGGTGTGTCTGGGAGTGTGCCTGGGGGGGATTTATCCTGGGCTGTGTGTCTGGGGGGGATTTGTCCCCGGGCTGTGTGTCTGGGGTGTCTGCGTCACCGGGCAGTGTGTCTGGAGGGGGTGTGTCACTGGGCATTGTGTCTGGGGGGGTGTGTCACTGGGCATTGTGTCTGGGGGGGTGTGTCACTGGGCATTGTGTCTGGGGGGGTGTGTCACTGGGCATTGTGTCTGGGGGGGTGTGTCACTGGGCATTGTGTCTGGGGGGGTGTGTCACTGGGCAGTGTCGCTGTGAGAGGCTGTGTCACCGGGCAGTGTGCCGGGGGGGCTGTGTCACCGGGCAGTGTGCCTGGGGGGGCTGTGTCACCGGGCAGTGTGCCGGGGGGGTGCTGTGTCACCGGGCAGTGTGTCTGGTGGGGCTGTGTCACCGGGCAGTGTGTTTGGGAGCGTGTCCGGTGGGGGCTGTGTTACCGGGCAGTGTGTCCGGTGGGGGCTGTGTTACCGGGCAGTGTGTCTGGGGCGGCTGCGTCACCGGGCAGTGTGTCTTGGGCGGCTGCGTCACCGGGCAGTGTTTCTGGGGTGGCTGCGTCACCGGGCAGTGTGTCTGGGGTGGCTGCGTCACCGGGCAGTGTGTCTGGGGCGGCTGCGTCACCGTACAGTCTGTCTGGGGCGGCTGTGTCACCGGGCAGTGTGTCTGGAGGGGCTGTGTCACGGGGCAGTATGTCTGGGATGGCTGCGTCTTCGGGCTGTGTGTTTGAGGGGGGTGGGGGGAGCTGGTGGGGAGGGTGGCACCAGGCACTGTATCTGGGGGGAGGGCTGTGTCACCGAGCATTGTGTCTGGGAGGGCTGTGTCACCGGGCAGTGTGTCTGGGGGTGCAGTGACACCGGGCAGTGTGTCTGGAGGTCCTGTGTCACCGGGCAATGTGTCTGGGGGTGCTGTGTCACCGGGCAGTGTGTCTGGGGGGGGCCTGTGTCACGAGCCAGTGTGTCTGGGGGTGCTGTGTCACCGGGCAGTGTGTCTGGGGGTGGTTTTCACCGTGCAGTGTGTCTGGGGGGGGGTGGCTGCGGGGGGTGGCTGTGTCACCAGCCACTGTGTCTGGGGGTGCTGTGTCACCGGGCAGTGTGTCTGGGGGTGCTGTGTCACCGGGCAGTGTGTCTGGGGGTGCTGTGTCACCGGGCAGTGTGTCTGGGGGTGCTGTGTCACCGGGCAGTGTGTCTGGGGGTGCTGTGTCACCGGGCAGTGTGTCTGGGGGAGGCTGTGTCACCGGGCAGTGTGTCTGGGGGAGGCTGTGTCACCGGGCAGTATGTCTGGGGGAGGCTGTGTCACCGGGCAGTGTCTGGGTGCGTGCCTGGTGCTCTGTGTTACCGGGCAGTGTGTCTGGGGCGGCTGTGTCACCGGGCAGCGTGTCTGGTGCGGTTGTGTCACTGGGCAGTGTGTCTGTGGGGGCTGTGTCTGCGGGGGCTGTGTCACGGGGCAGTGTATCTGGCAGGGGCTGTGTCACCGGGCAGTGTGTCTGGGGGAGCTGTATCACTGGGCAATGTGTCTGGGGTGGCTGTGTCACCGGGCAGTGTGTCTGTGGGGTGGCAGTGTCACCGGGCAGTGTGTCTGGGTGGGCTGTTGTCAACGGGCAGTGTGTCTGTGGGGTGGCTGTGTCACCGGGCAGTGTGTCTGTGGGTTGGGTGTCTCACCGGGCAGTGTGTCTGGGGGTGGCTGTGTCACCGGGCAGTGTGTCTGTGGGTTGGGTGTCTCACTGGGCAGTGTGTCTGGGGGTGACTGTGTCACCGGGCAGTGTGTCTGTGGGTTGGGTGTCTCACCGGGCAGTGTGTCTGTGCGGTGGCTGTGTCACCGGGCAGCGTGTCTGGGGCTGCTGCGTCACCGGGCAGCGTGTCTGGGGCGGCTGCGTCACCGGGCAGCGTGTCTGGGGCGGCTGCGTCACCGGGCAGCGTGTCTGGGGCGGCTGCGTCACCGGGCAGCGTGTCTGGGGCGGCTGCGTCACCGGGCAGCGTGTCTGGGGCAGCTGCGTCACCGGGCAGCGTGTCTGGGGCGGCTGCATCACTGGGCAGCGTGTCTGGGGCGGCTGCGTTACCAGGCAGCGTGTCTGGGGCGGCTGCGTCACCGGGCAGCGTGTCTGGGGGTGTTGTGTCACCGGGCAATGTGACTGGCGCTGTTGAGACACCGGGCAGTGTGTCTGGGGCGGCTGTGTCACCGGGCAGTGTGTCTGGGGCGGCTGTGTCACCGGGCAGTGTGTCTGGGGCGGCTGTGTCACCGGGCAGTGTGTCTGGGGCGGCGGTGTCACCGGGCAGTGTGTCTGTGGGTTGGGTGTCTCACCGGGCAGTGTGTCTGGGGGTGGCTGTGTCACCGGGCAGTGTGTCTGTGGGTTGGGTGTCTCACTGGGCAGTGTGTCTGGGGGTGACTGTGTCACCGGGCAGTGTGTCTGTGGGTTGGGTGTCTCACCGGGCAGTGTGTCTGTGCGGTGGCTGTGTCACCGGGCAGTGTGTCTGTGGGTTGGGTTTCTCACCGGGCAGTGTGTCTGGGGCGGCTGTGTCACCGGGCAATGTGTCTGGGGCGACTGTGTCACCGGGCAATGTGTCTGGGGCGGCTGTGTCACTGGGCAATGTGTCTGGGAGTGTGTTGGGGGGGGCAGTGTCACCGGGCAGTGTCTGGGTGGGCTGTTGTCAACGGGCAGTGTGTCTGTGGGGTGGCTGTGTCACCGGGCAGTGTGTCTGTGGGTTGGGTGTCTTACCGGGCAGTGTGTCTGGGGGTGGCTATGTCACCGGGCAGTGTGTCTGTGGGTTGGGTGTCTTACCGGGCAGTGTGTCTGGGGGTGGCTATGTCACCGGGCAGTGTGTCTGTGGGTTGGGTGTCTCACCGGGCAGTGTGTCTGGGGGTGGCTGTGTCACCGGGCAGTGTGTCTGTGGGTTGGGTGTCTCACCGGGCAGTGTGTCTGTGGGTTGGGTGTCTCACCGGGCAGTGTGTCTGTGGGGTGGCTGTGTCACCGGGCAGTGTGTCTGTGGGTTGGGTGTCTCACCGGGCAGTGTGTTTGGGGGTAGCTGTGTCACCGGGCAGTGTGTCTGGGGGTAGCTGTGTCACCGGGCACTGTGTCTGGGGCGGCTGTGTCACCGGGCAATGTGCCTGGGGGTGCTGTGTCACTGGGCAATGTGTCTGGGAGTGTGTTGGGGGGGCAGTTTCACCGGGCAGTGTGTCTGGGAGTGTGTTAGTGAGGGTCTGTGTTACTGGGCAGTATGTCTGGCGGTGCTGTGTCACGAGGCAGTATGTCTGCGGCGGCTCTGTCACCGGGCAGTGTGTCTGGGGGGGGTGCTGTGTCACCGGGCAGTGTGTATTGGGCTTTGTCACCGGGCAGTATGTCTGGAGGGGCTGTGTCACCAAGCAGTGTGTCTGGGGCTGTGTCACCAGGCAGTGTCTGGGGCTGTGTCACCGGGCAGTGTGTCTTGGGCTGTGTCACCGGGCATTGTGTCTGTGGGGATTTTGTCACTGGGCAGTGTGTCTGGTGGGGCTGTGTCACCGGGCAGTGTGCCGGGCGGTCTGTGTCACCGGGCAGTGTGCCTGGGGGTGCTGTGTCACCGGGCAGTGTGCCTGGGGGGGCTGTGTCACCGGGCAGTGTGCCTGGGGGGGCTGTGTCACCGGGCAGTGTGCCTGGGGGGGCTGTGTCACCGGGCAGTGTGCCTGGGGGTGCTGTGTCACCGGGCAGTGTGCCTGGGGGTGCTGTGTCACCGGGCAGTGTGCCTGGGGGGGCTGTGTCACCGGGCAGTGTGCCTGGGGGGGCTGTGTCACTGGGCAGTGTGCCTGGGGGGGCTGTGTCACTGGGCAGTGTGCTGGGGGGGGTTGCTGTGTCACCGGGCAGTGTGTCTGGTGGGGCTGTGTCACCGGGCAGTGTGTTTGGGAGCATGTCCGGTGGGGGCTGTGTCACCGGGCAGTGTGTCCGGTGGGGGCTGTGTCACCGGGCAGTGTGTCTGGGGCAGCTGTGTCACCGGGCAACGTGTCTTGGGCGGCTGTGTCACCGGGCAGTGTGTCTGGGGCGGCTGTGTCACCGGGCAGAGTGTCTTGGGCTTTGTCACCGGGCAGTATGTCTGGAGGGGCTGTGTCACCAGGCAGTGTGTCTGGGGCTGTGTCACCGGGCAGTGTGTCTTGAGCTGTGTCACCGGGCCATGTATCTGTGGGGACTTTGTCACCGGCCAGTGTGTCTGGTGAGGCTGTGTCACCGGGCAGTGTTTCTGGTGGGGCTGTGTCACCGGGCAGTGTGTCTGGGGCGGCTGTGTCACCGGGCAGTGTGTCTGGGGACGCCGTGTCACCGGGCAGTGTGTCTGGGGCGGCTGTGTCACCGGGCAGCGTGTCTGGAGCAGCTGTGTCACCGGGCAGCGTGTCTGGGGCGGCTGCGTCACCGGGCAGCGTGTCTGGGGCGTCTGCGTCACCGGGCAGCGTGTCTGGAGCGGCTGTGTCACCGGGGCTGTGTGTCTGGGGCGGCGGTGTCACCGGGCAGTGTGTCTGGGGCGGCGGTGTCACCGGGCAGTGTGTCTGGGGTGGCGGTGTCACCGGGCAGTGTGTCTGGGGCGGCAGTGTGTCTGGGGTGGGGTTTGTCACCGGACAGTGTGTCTAGGGGGCTGCGTCCCCGGGCTGTGTGTCTGGAGGGGGTGTGTCATCGGGCAGTGTGTCTGGGTGTGTGTCTTGGGGTGCTCTGTCACCAAGGCATTGTGTCTGGGAGTGTGTCTGGGGCGGCTGTGTCACCGGGCAGTGTGTCTGGGGGAGCTGTGTCACCGGGGCAGTGTGTCTGGGTGTGTGTCTTGGTGGGCAGTGTCACCGGGGCAGTGTGTCTCGGAGTGTGTTGGGGCGGCGGTGTCACCGGGCACTGTGTCTGGGAGTGTGTCTGGGGTGGGGTTTGTCACCGGACAGTGTGTCTGGGGGGCTGCATCCCCGGGCTGTGTGTCTGGAGGGGGTGTATCATCAGGCAGTGTGTCTGGGTGTGTGTCTTGGGGTCCTCTGTCACCAAGGCATTGTGTCTGGGAGTGTGTCTGGGGCGGCTGTGTCACCGGGCAGTGTGTCTGGGGGAGCTGTGTCACCGGGGCAGTGTGTCTGGGTGTGTGTCTTGGTGGGCAGTGTCACCGGGGCAGTGTGTCTCGGAGTGTGTTTGGGGCGGCTGTGTCACTGGGCAGTGTGTTTGGGGCGGCTGTGTCACTGGGCAGTGTGTCTGGGGCGGCTGTGTCACTGGGCAGTGTGTCTGGGGCGGCTGTGTCACTGGGCAGTGTGTTTGGGGCGGCTGTGTCACTGGGCAGTGTGTCTGGGGCGGCTGTGTCACTGGGCAGTGTGTCTGGGGCGGCTGTGTCACCGGGCAACGTGTGTTGCGCGGCTATATCACTGGGCAGTGTGTCTGGGGCGGCTGTGTCACCGGGCAGTGTGTCTGGGGCGGCTGTGTCACCGGGCAGTGTGTCTGGGGCGGCTGTGTCACCGGGCAGTGTGTCTGGGGCGGCTGTGTCACCGGGCAGTGTGTCTGGGGCGGCTGTGTCACCGGGCAGTGTGTCTGGGGTGGCTGTGTCACCGGGCAGTGTGTCTGGAGCGGCTGTGTCACCGGGCAGTGTGTCTGGGGCGGCTGTGTCACCGGGCAGTGTGTCTGGGGCGGCTGTGTCACCGGGCAGTGTGTCTGGGGCGGCTGTGTCACCGGGCAGTGTGTCTGGGGCGGCTGTGTCACCGGGCAGTGTGTCTGGGGCGGCTGTGTCACCGGGCAGTGTGTCTGGGGCGGCTGTGTCACCGGGCAGTGTGTCGGGGCGGCTGTGTCACCGGGCAGTGTGTCTGGGGCGGCGGTGTCACCGGGGCGGAGGTGTCACCGGGCAGTGTGTCTGGAGCGGCTGTGTCACCGGGCAGTGTGTCTGGGGTGGCGGTGTCACCGGGGCGGAGGTGTCACCGGGCTGTGTGTCTGGGGCGGCGGTGTCACCGGGCAGTGTGTCTGTGGGTTGGGTGTCTCACCGGGCAGTGTGTCTGGGGCTGCCTGTGTCACTGGGCAGTGTGTCTGTGGGTTGGGTGTCTCACTGGGCAGTGTTTCTGGGGGTGACTGTTTCACCGGGCAGTGTGTCTGTGGGTTGGGTGTCTCACCGGGCAGTGTGTCAGTGCGGTGGCTGTGTCACCGGGCAGTGTGTCTGTGGGTTGGGTGTCTCACCGGGCAGTGTGTCTGGGGCGGCTGTGTCACCGGGCAGTGTGTCTGGAGCGGCTGTGTCACCGGGCAGTGTGTCTGGGGCGGCGGTGTCACCGGGGCGGAGGTGTCACCGGGCTGTGTGTCTGGGGCGGCGGTGTCACCGGGCAGTGTGTCTGTGGGTTGGGTGTCTCACCGGGCAGTGTGTCTGGGGCTGGCTGTGTCACCGGGCAGTGTGTCTGTGGGTTGGGTGTCTCACTGGGCAGTGTGTCTGGGGGTGACTGTGTCACCGGGCAGTGTGTCTGGGGCGGCTGTGTCACCGGGCATTGTGTCAGGGGCGGCTGTGTCACTGGGCAATGTGTCTGTGAGTGTGTTTGGGGGGGGCAGTGTCACCGGGCAGTGTGTCTGGGTGGGCTGTTGTCAACGGGCAGTGTGTCTGTGGGGTGGCTGTGTCACCGGGCAGTGTGTCTGTGGGTTGGGTGTCTCACTGGGCAGTGTGTCTGGGGGTGGCTGTGTCACCGGGCAGTGTGTCTGTGGGTTGGGTGTCTCACCGGACAGTGTGTCTGGGGGTGGCTGTGTCACCGGGCAGTGTGTCTGTGGGTTGGGTGTCTCACCGGGCAGTGTGTCTGTGGGGTGGCTGTGTCACCGGGCAGTGTGTCTGTGGGGTGGCTGTGTCACCGGGCAGTGTGTCTGTGGGGTGGCTGTGTCACCGGGCAGTGTGTCTGTGGGTTGGGTGTCTCACCGGGCAGTGTGTCTGGGGGTAGCTGTGTCACCGGGCAGTGTGTCTGTGGGGTGGCTGTGTCACTGGGCAGTGTGTCTGGGGCGGCTGTGTCACTGGGCAGTGTGTCTGGGGCGGCTGTGTCACCGGGCAACGTGTCTTGGGCGGCTGTGTCACCGGGCAACGTGTCTTGGGCGGCTGTGTCACCGGGCAGTGTGTCTGGGGCGGCTGTGTCACCAGGCAGTGTGTCTGGGGCTGTGTCACCGGGCAGTGTGTCTTGAGCTGTGTCACCGCGCCATGTATTTGTGGGGTCTTTGTCACCGGCCAGTGTGTCTGGTGAGGCTGTGTCACCGGGCAGTGTGTCTGGTGAGGCTGTGTCACCGGGCAGTGTGTCTGGGGCGGCTGTGTCACCGGGCAGTGTGTCTGGGGCGGCTGTGTCACCGGGCAGTGTGTCTGGGGCGGCTGTGTCACCGGGCAGTGTGTCTGGGGCGGCTGTGTCAACGGGCAGTGTGTCTGGGGCGGCTGTGTCACCGGGCAGTGTGTCTGGGGCGGCTGTGTCACCGGGCAGTGTGTCTGGGGCGGCTGTGTCACCGGGCAGTGTGTCTGGGGCGGCTGTGTCACCGGGCAGTGTGTCTGGGGCGGCTGTGTCACCGGGCAGTGTGTCTGGGGCGGCTGTGTCACCGGGCAGTGTGTCTGGGGCGGCTGTGTCACCGGGCAGTGTGTCTGGGGCGGCTGTGTCACCGGGCAGTGTGTCTGGGGCGGCTGTGTCACCGGGCAGTGTGTCTGGGGCGGCTGTGTCACCGGGCAGTGTGTCTGGGGCGGCTGTGTCACCGGGCAGTGTGTCTGGGGCGGCTGTGTCACCGGGCAGTGTGTCTGGGGCGGCTGTGTCACCGGGCAGTGTGTCTGGGGCGGCTGTGTCACCGGGCAGTGTGTCTGGGGCGGCTGTGTCACCGGGCAGTGTGTCTGGGGCGGCTGTGTCACCGGGCAGTGTGTCCGGGGCGGCTGTGTCACCGGGCAGTGTGTCTGGGGCGGCGGTGTCACCGGGGCGGAGGTGTCACCGGGCTGTGTGTCTGGGGCGGCGGTGTCACCGGGCTGTGTGTCTGGGGCGGCGGTGTCACCGGGCAGTGTGTCTGTGGGTTGGGTGTCTCACTGGGCAGTGTGTCTGGGGCTGGCTGTGTCACTGGGCAGTGTGTCTGTGGGTTGGGTGTCTCACTGGGCAGTGTGTCTGGGGGTGACTGTGTCACCGGGCAGTGTGTCTGTGGGTTGGGTGTCTCACCGGGCAGTGTGTCTGTGCGGTGGCTGTGTCACCGGGCAGTGTGTCTGTGGGTTGGGTGTCTCACCGGGCAGTGTGTCTGGGGCGGCTGTGTCACCGGGCAGTGTGTATGGAGCGGCTGTGTCACCGGGCAGTGTGTCTGGGGCGGCGGTGTCACCGGGGCGGAGGTGTCACCGGGCTGTGTGTCTGGGGCGGCGGTGTCACCGGGCAGTGTGTCTGTGGGTTGGGTGTCTCACCGGGCAGTGTGTCTGGGGCTGCCTGTGTCACTGGGCAGTGTGTCTGTGGGTTGGGTGTCTCACTGGGCAGTGTGTCTGGGGGTGACTGTTTCACCGGGCAGTGTGTCTGTGGGTTGGATGTCTCACCGGGCAGTGTGTCTGTGCGGTGGGTGTCTCACCGTACAGTGTGTCTGGGGCGGCTGTGTCACCGGGCAGTGTGTCTGTGGGTTGGGTGTCTCACCGGGCAGTGTGTCTGTGGGGTGGCTGTGTCACCGGGCAGTGTGTCTGTGGGGTGGCTGTGTCACCGGGCAGTGTGTCTGTGGGTTGGGTGTCTCACCGTACAGTGTGTCTGGGGCGGCTGTGTCACCGGGCAGTGTGTCTGTGGGTTGGGTGTCTCACCGGGCAGTGTGTCTGTGGGGTGGCTGTGTCACCGGGCGGTGTGTCTGGGGCGGCTGCGTCACCGGGCAGTGTGTCTGGGGCGGCTGTGTCACCGGGCAGCGTGTCTGGAGCAGCTGTGTCTCCGGGCAGCGTGTCTGGGGCGGCTGTGTCACCGGGCAGCGTGTCTGGAGCAGCTGTGTCACCGGGCAGCGTGTCTGGGGCGGCTGCATCACCGGGCAGCGTGTCTGGGGCGTCTGCGTCACCGGGCAGCTTGTCTGGGGCGGCTGTGTCATCGGGCAGTGTGTTTGGGTGTGTGTCTTGGGGTGCTCTGTCACCAAGGCATTGTGTCTGGGAGTGTGTCTGGGGCGGCTGTGTCACTGGGCAGTGTGTCTGGGGCGGCTGTGTCACTGGGCAGTGTGTCTGGGGCGGCTGTATCACTGGGCAGTGTGTCTGGGGCGGCTGTGTCACTGTGCAGTGTGTCTGAGGCGGCTGTGTCACCGGGCAGTGTGTCTGGGGCGGCGGTGTCACCGGGGCGGAGGTGTCACCGGGGCTGTGTCTGGGGCGGCGGTGTCACCGGGGCTGTGTGTCTGGGGCGGCGGTGTCACCGGGCAGTGTGTCTGGGGCGGCGGTGTCACCGGGCAGTGTGTCTGGGGCGGCGGTGTCACCGGGCAGTGTGTCTGGGGCGGCGGTGTCACCGGGCAGTGTGTCTGGGAGTGTGTCTGGGGTGGGGTTTGTCACCGGACAGTGTGTCTAGGGGGCTGCGTCCCCGGGCTGTGTGTCTGGAGGGGGTGTGTCATCGGGCAGTGTGTCTGGGTGTGTTTCTTGGGGTGCTCTGTCACCAAGGCATTGTGTCTGGGAATGTGTCTGGGGCGGCTGTGTCACCGGGCAGTGTGTCTGGGGGGGAGCTGTGTCACCGGGGCAGTGTGTCTGGGTGTGTGTCTTGGTGGGCAGTGTCACCGGGGCAGTGTGTCTCGGAGTGTGTTGGGGCGGCGGTGTCACCGGGCACTGTGTCTGGGAGTGTGTCTGGGGTGGGGTTTGTCACCGGACAGTGTGTCTGGGGGGCTGCGTCCCCGGGCTGTGTGTCTGGAGGGGGTGTATCATCGGGCAGTGTGTCTGGGTGTGTGTCTTGGGGTCCTCTGTCACCAAGGCATTGTGTCTGGGAGTGTGTCTGGGGCGGCTGTGTCACCGGGCAGTGTGTCTGGGGGGGCAGTGTCACCGGGGCAGTGTGTCTGGGTGTGTGTCTTGGTGGGCAGTGTCACTGGGGCAGTGTGTCTCGGAGTGTGTTTGGGGCGGATGTGTCACTGGGCAGTGTGTCTGGGGCGGCTGTGTCACTGGGCAGTGTGTCTGGGGCGGCTGTGTCACCGGGCAACGTGTGTTGCGCGGCTATGTCACTGGGCACTGTGTCTGGGGCGGCTGTGTCACTGGGCAGTGTGTCTGGGGCGGCATTGTCACCGGGCAGTGTGTCTTGTACGGCTGTGTCACCGGGCAGTGTGTCTTGGACGGCTGTGTCACCGGGCAGTGTGTCTGGAGTGGCTGTGTCACCGGGCAGTGTGTCTTGGACGGCTGTGTCACCGGGCAACGTGTCTTGGGCGGCTGTGTCACCGGGCAGTGTGTCTTTGGGGCGGCTGTGTCACCGAGCAGTGTGTCTGGAGGGGCTGTGTCACCGGGCAGTTTGTCTGGGGCGGCTGTGTCACCGGGCAGTGTGTCTGGATGGGCTGTGTCATTGGGCAGTGTGTCTGGGGCGGCTGTGTCACCGGGCAACGTGTCTGTGGGTCCTGTGTCACCGGGCAGTGTGTCTGTGGGTCCTGTGTCACCGGGCAGTGTGTCTGTGGGTCCTGTGTCACCGGGCAGTGTGTCTGGGGCGGCTGTGTCACCGGGCAGTGTGTCTGGGGCGGCTGTGTCACCGGGCAGTGTGTCTGGGGCGGCTGTGTCACCGGGCAGTGTGTCTGGGGTGCTGTGTCACTGGGCAGTGTGTCTGGGGCGGCTTCGTCACCGGGCATTGTGTCTGGGGGGCTATGTCACCGGGCATTGTGTCTGGGGGGCTATGTCACCGGGCAGTGTGTCTGGGGCGGCTTTGTCACCGGGCAGTATATCTGGAGGGGCTGTGTCACCGTGTAGTGTGTCTGGGGAGTGTGTCTGGGGGGGATTTGTCCCCGGGCTGTGTGTGTGGGAGGGCTGTGTCACCGGGCAGTGTGTCTGGCGGGGGCTGTGTCACGAGGCAGTGTGTCTGGGGGGGTGTGTCACTGGGCAGTGTCTCTGGGGAAGGGTTGTGTCACGGGGCAGTGTGTCTGGCAGGGGCTGTGTCACGAGGCAGTGTGTCTGGGGGGGGTGTGGCACTGGGCAGTGTCGCTGGGAGGGCTGTGTCACGGGGCAGTGTGTCTGGTGGGGGCTGTGTCACGAGGCATGTGTCTGGGGGAGGGGGTGTGTCACGGGCAGTGTGTCTGGGGGGGGGGGGTTGCTGTGTCACCGGGCAGTGTGTCTGGCAGGGGCTGGGTCACCGTGAAGTGTGTCTGGGGAGAAGTGTCACCGTGCAGTGTGTCTGGGGCGGGGATGTGTCAGCGGGCAGTGTGTCTGGAGGGGCTGTGTCACCTGGCAGTGTGTCTGGGGGGAGGCTGTGTCACTGCGCAGTGTGTCTGGGGGGTGTGCTGTGTCACCGGGCAGTGTGTCTGAGGGTGCTGTGTCACCGGGCAGTGTGTCTGGGAGTGTGTCTGTGGGGGGTTTTCACCGGGCAGTGTGTCTGGGAGTGTGTCTGTGGGCGGTTTTCACCGGACCGTGTGTCTGGGAGGACAGCGTCAACGGGCAGTGTGTCTGGGGGGAGTGGCTGTGTCACCAGGCAGTCTGGGTTTGCTGCGTCACCGGGCAGTGTGTCTGGGGGGGAGGCTGCGTCACCGGGCAGTGTGTCTGGGGGGTTGCTGTGTCACCGGGCAGTGTGTCTGGGTGTGCTGTGTCACCGGACAGTGTGTCTGGGGGATGGTTTTTGTAACCGGGCAGCGGGTCTGGAGGGGCTGTGTCACCGGGCAGTATGTCTGGGGGGTGTGCTGTGTCACTGGGCAGTGTGTCTGAGGGTGCTGTGTCACCGGGCAGTGTGTCTGGGAGTGTGTCTGTGGGTGGTTTTCACCGGGCAGTGTGTCTGGGAGGACAGCGTCACCGGGCAGTGTGTCTGGGGGGAGTGGCTGTGTCACCGGGCAGTGTGTCCGGGTGTGCTGTGTCCCCGGGCAGTGTGTCCGGGTGTGCTGTGTCACCGGACAGTATGTCTGGGTCGGCTGTGTCACCGGGCAGTGTGTCTGGGGGGGCTGTGTCACCGGGCAATGTGTCTGGGGGGGCTGTGTCACCGGGCAGTGTGTCTGGGGGGGCTGTGTCACCGGGCAGTGTGTCTGGGGGGGCTGTGTCACCGGGCAGTGTGTCTGGGGGTGCTGTGTCACCAGGCAGTGTGTCTGGGGGTGCTGTGTCACCGGGCAGTGTGTCTGGGGGTGCTGTGTCTCCGGGCAGTGTGTCTGGGGAGGCTTTGTCACCGGGCAGTGTGTCTTGGACGGCTGTGTCACCGGGCAACGTGTCTTGGGCGGCTGTGTCACCGGGCAGTGTGTCTTTGGGGCGGCTGTGTCACCGAGCAGTGTGTCTGGAGGGGCTGTGTCACCGGGCAGTGTGTCTGGGGCGGCTGTGTCACCGGGCAGTGTGTCTGGAGGGGCTGTGTCACTGGGCAGTGTGTCTGGGGCGGCTGTGTCACCGGGCAACGTGTCTGTGGGTCCTGTGTCACCGGGCAGTGTGTCTGTGGGTCCTGTGTCACCGGGCAGTGTGTCTGTGGGTCCTGTGTCACCGGGCAGTGTGTCTGTGGGTCCTGTGTCACCGGGCAGTGTGTCTGGGGCGGCTGTGTCACTGGGCAGTGTGTCTGGGGCGGCTGTGTCACCGGGCAGTGTGTCTGGGGCGGCTGTGTCACCGGGCAGTGTGTCTGGGGCGGCTGTGTCACCGGGCAGTGTGTCTGGGGTGCTGTGTCACTGGGCAGTGTGTCTGGGGCGGCTTCGTCACCGGGCATTGTGTCTGGGGGGCTATGTCACCGGGCAGTGTGTCTGGGGCGGCTGTGTCACCGGGCAGTATATCTGGAGGGGCTGTGTCACCGGGTAGTGTGTCTGGGGAGTGTGTCTGGGGAGGATTTGTCCCCGGGCTGCGTGTGTGGGAGGGCTGTGTCACCGGGCAGTGTGTCTGGCGGGGGCTGTGTCACGAGGCAGTGTGTCTGGGGGGGGAGTGTCACTGGGCAGCGTCTCTGGGGAAGGGCTGTGTCACGGGGCAGTGTGTCTGGCAGGGGCTGTGTCACGAGGCAGTGTGTCTGGGGGGGTGTGGCACTGGGCAGTGTCGCTGGGAGGGCTGTGTCACGGGGCAGTGTGTCTGGTGGGGGCTGTGTCACGAGGCAGTGTGTCTGGGGGGGGGGGGGGTGTGTCACGGGGCAGTGTGTCTGGGGGGGTGCGGTGTGTCACCGGGCAGTGTGTCTGGCAGGGGCTGGGTCACCGTGAAGTGTGTCTGGGGAGAGGTGTCACCGTGCAGTGTGTCTGGGGCGGGGATGTGTCAGCGGGCAGTGTGTCTGGAGGGGCTGTGTCACCTGGCAGTGTGTCTGGGGGGGAGGCTGTGTCACCGCGCAATGTGTCTGGGGGGTGTGCTGTGTCACCGGGCAGTGTGTCTGGGAGTGTGTCTGTGGGGGGTTTTCACCGGGCAGTGTGTCTGGGAGTGTGTCTGTGGGCGGTTTTCACCGGACAGTGTGTCTGGGAGGACAGCGTCAACGGGCAGTGTGTATGGGGGGAGTGGCTGTGTCACCGGGCAGTCTGTCTGGGTGTGCTGTGTCACCGGGCAGTGTGTCTGGGGGGGAGGCTGTGTCACCGGGCAGTGTGTCTGGGGGGTTGCTGTGTCACCGGGCAGTGTGTCTGGGTGTGCTGTGTCACCGGACAGTGTGTCTGGGGGATGGTTTTTGTAACCGGGCAGCGGGTCTGGAGGGGCTGTGTCACCGGGCAGTATGTCTGGGGGGTGTGCTGTGTCACTGGGCAGTGTGTCTGAGGGTGCTGTGTCACCGGGCAGTGTGTCTGGGAGTGTGTCTGTGGGTGGTTTTCACCGGGCAGTGTGTCTGGGAGGACAGCGTCACCGGGCAGTGTGTCTGGGGGGAGTGGCTGTGTCACCGGGCAGTGTGTCCGGGTGTGCTGTGTCCCCGGGCAGTGTGTCCGGGTGTGCTGTGTCCCCGGGCAGTGTGTCCGGGTGTGCTGTGTCCCCGGGCAGTGTGTCCGGGTGTGCTGTGTCACCGGACAGTATGTCTGGGTCGGCTGTGTCACCGGGCAGTGTGTCTGGGGGGGCTGTGTCACCGGGCAGTGTGTCTGGGGGGGCTGTGTCACCGGGCAGTGTGTCTGGGGGGGCTGTGTCACCGGGCAGTGTGTCTGGGGGTGCTGTGTCACCGGGCAGTGTGTCTGGGGGTGCTGTGTCACCGGGCAGTGTGTATGGGGGTGCTGTGTCTCTGGGCAGTGTGTCTGGGGAGGCTTTGTCACCGGGCAGTGTGTCTGGCTGGGCTTTGTCACCGGGCAGATTGTCTAGAGGGGCTGTGTCACTGGGCAGTGTGTCTGTGGATGCTTTGTCACCGGGCAGTGTGTCTGGGTGGGCTTTGTCACCGGGCAGATTGTCTGGAGGGGCTGTGTCACCGGGCAGTGTGTCTGGGGTGGCTGTGTCACCGGGCAGTGTGTCTGGGGTGGCGGTGTCACCGGGCAATATATCTGGAGGGGCTGTGTCACCGGGTAGTGTGTCTGGGGAGTGTGTCTGGGGGGGATTTGTTCCCGGGCTGTGTGTGTGGGAGGGCTGTGTCACCGGGCATTGTGTCTGTGGGGGTGTGTCACTGGGCAGTGTCTCTGGGAGGGGCTGTGTCACGGTGCAGTTTGTCTGGCGGGGGCTGTGTCACGAGGCATTGTGTCTGGGGGGGTGTGTCACTGGGCAGTGTCTCTGGGGAAGGGCTGTGTCACGGGGCAGTGTGTCTGGCGGGGGCTGTGTCACGAGGCAGTGTGTCTGGGGGGGTGTGTCTCTGGGCAGTGTCGCTGGGAGGGCTGTGTCACGGGGCAGTGTGTCTGGCGGGGGCTGTGTCACGAGGCAGTGTGTCTGGTTGGGGGGGCGGTGTGTCATCGGGCAGTGTGTCTGGCAGGGGCTGGGTCAGAGGGCAGTGTGTCTGGGGAGAGGTGTCACCGTGCAGTGTGTCTGGGGGGCGGGTGTGTCACTGGGCAGTGTGTCTGGCGCGGCTGTGTCACCGGACAGTGTGTCTGGGGGGGGCTTTGTAACCGGGCAGCGTGTCTGGAGTGGCTGTGTCACCGGGCAGTATGTCTGGGGGGGCTGTGTCACCGGGCAGTGTGTCTGGGGGGGTGTGCTGTGTCACCGGGCAGTGTGTCTGGGGGGTGTGCTGTGTCACCGGGCAGTGTGGCTGAGGGTGTTGTGTCACCGGGCAGTGTGTCTGGGAGTGTGTCTGTGGAGGGTTTTCACCGAGTAGTGTGTCTGGGAGGGCAGCATCAACGGGCAGTGTGTTTGGTGGGAGTGGCTGTGTCACTGGGCAGTGTGTCTGGGTGTGCTGTGTCACCGGGCAGTGTGTCTGGGTGTGCTGTGTCACCGGGCAGTGTGTCTGGGTGTGCTGTGTCACCGGGCAGTGTGTCTGGGTGGGTTGTGTCACCGGGCAGTGTGTCTGGGTGGGTTGTGTCACCGGGCAGTGTGTCTGGGTGGGTTGTGTCACCGGGCAGTGTGTCTGGGTGGGTTGTGTCACCGGGCAGTGTGTCTGGGTGGGTTGTGTCACCGGGCAGTGTGTCTGGGTGGGTTGTGTCACCGGGCAGTGTGTCTGGGTGGGTTGTGTCACCGGGCAGTGTGTCTGGGTGGGTTGTGTCACCGGGCAGTGTGTCTGGGTGGGTTGTGTCACCGGGCAGTGTGTCTGGGGGTGCTGTGTCACCGGGCAGTGTGTCTGGGGGGGCTGTGTCACCGGGTAGTGTGTCTGGGGGGGAGGCTGTGTCACCGGGCAGTGTGTCTGGAGGGGAGGCTGTGTCACCGGGCAGTGTGTCTGGAGGGGAGGCTGTGTCACCGGGCAGTGTGTCTGGGGAGTGTGCTGTGTCACCGGGCAGTGTGTCTGGGGCAGCGGTGTCACAGGGCAGTGTGTCTGGGGCGGCGGTGTCACAGGGCAGTGTGTCTGGGGCGGCGGTGTCACAGGGCAGTGTGTCTGGGGCGGCGGTGTCACAGGTCTGTGTGTCTGGGGCGGCGGTGTCACCGGGGCTGTGTGTCTGGGGCGGCGGTGTCACCGGGCAGTGTGTCTGGGGCGGCGGTGTCACCGGGGCAGTGTGTCTGGGGCGGCGGTGTCACCGGGCAGTGTGTCTGGGGTGGGGTTTGTCACCGGACAGTGTGTCTGGGGGGGTGTGTCATCGGGCAGTGTGTCTGTGTGTGTGTCTTGGGGTGCTCTGTCACCAAGGCATTGTGTCTGGGAGTGTGTCTGAGGCGGCTGTGTCACCGTGCAGTGTGTCTGGGGGGGCTGTGTCACCGGGGCAGTGTGTCTGGGTGTGTGTCGTGGGGGGCAGTGTCACCGGGGCAGTGTGTCTCGGAGTGTGTTGGGGGGGCTGTGTTACCGGGCAACGTGTCTTGGGTGGCGGTGTCACCGGGCAGTGTGTCTTGGGCGGCTGTGTCACCGGGCAACGTGTCTTGGGCGGCTGTGTCACTGGGCAGTGTGTCTGGGGCGGCTGTGTCACCGGGCAGTGTTTCTGGGGGTGATGTGTCACCGGGCAATGTGTCTGGGGGTTTTGAGTCACCGGGCAGTGTGTCTGGGATGACTGTGTAACCGGGCAGTGTGTCTTGGGCGGCTGTGTCACCGGGCAGTGTGTCTGGGTGGGTTGTGTCACCGGGCAGTGTGTCTGGGTGGGTTGTGTCACCGGGCAGTGTGTCTGGGGGTGCTGTGTCACCGGGCAGTGTGTCTGGGGGGGCTGTGTCACCGGGCAGTGTGTCTGGGGGGGAGGCTGTGTCACCGGGCAGTGTGTCTGGAGGGGAGGCTGTGTCACCGGGCAGTGTGTCTGGGGAGTGTGCTGTGTCACCGGGCAGTGTGTCTGGGGCGGCGGTGTCACAGGGCAGTGTGTCTGGGGCGGCGGTGTCACAGGGCGGTGTGTCTGGGGCGGCGGTTGTCACAGGGCTGTGTGTCTGGGGCGGCGGTGTCACCGGGGCTGTGTGTCTGGGGCGGCGGTGTCACCGGGCAGTGTGTCTGGGGCGGCGGTGTCACCGGGGCAGTGTGTCTGGGGCGGCGGTGTCACCGGGCAGTGTGTCTGGGGTGGGGTTTGTCACCGGACAGTGTGTCTTGGGCGGTGTGTCATCGGGCAGTGTGTCTGTGTGTGTGTCTTGGGGTGCTCTGTCACCAAGGCATTGTGTCTGGGAGTGTGTCTGAGGCGGCTGTGTCACCGTGCAGTGTGTTTGGGGGGGCTGTGTCACCGGGGCAG
Source organism: Carcharodon carcharias (assembly GCF_017639515.1). Classification (NCBI taxonomy): domain Eukaryota; kingdom Metazoa; phylum Chordata; class Chondrichthyes; order Lamniformes; family Lamnidae; genus Carcharodon; species Carcharodon carcharias. Next base: position 116,905,864 of record NC_054474.1, on the reverse strand, counting down.
TGTGTCTGGGTGTGTGTCGTGGGGGGCAGTGTCACCGGGGCAGTGTGTCTCGGAGTGTGTTGGGGGGGCTGTGTTACCGGGCAACGTGTCTTGGGTGGCGGTGTCACCGGGCAGTGTGTCTTGGGCGGCTGTGTCACCGGGCAACGTGTCTTGGGCGGCTGTGTCACTGGGCAGTGTGTCTGGGGCGGCTGTGTCACCGGGCAGTGTTTCTGGGGGTGATGTGTCACCGGGCAATGTGTCTGGGGGTTTTGAGTCACCGGGCAGTGTGTCTGGGATGACTGTGTAACCGGGCAGTGTGTCTTGGGCGGCTGTGTCACCGGGCAGTGTGTCTGGGTGGGTTGTGTCACCGGGCAGTGTGTCTGGGTGGGTTGTGTCACCGGGCAGTGTGTCTGGGGGTGCTGTGTCACCGGGCAGTGTGTCTGGGGGGGCTGTGTCACCGGGCAGTGTGTCTGGGGGGGAGGCTGTGTCACCGGGCAGTGTGTCTGGAGGGGAGGCTGTGTCACCGGGCAGTGTGTCTGGGGAGTGTGCTGTGTCACCGGGCAGTGTGTCTGGGGCGGCGGTGTCACAGGGCAGTGTGTCTGGGGCGGCGGTGTCACAGGGCGGTGTGTCTGGGGCGGCGGTGTCACAGGGCTGTGTGTCTGGGGCGGCGGTGTCACCGGGGCTGTGTGTCTGGGGCGGCGGTGTCACCGGGCAGTGTGTCTGGGGCGGCGGTGTCACCGGGGCAGTGTGTCTGGGGCGGCGGTGTCACCGGGCAGTGTGTCTGGGGTGGGGTTTGTCACCGGACAGTGTGTCTTGGGCGGTGTGTCATCGGGCAGTGTGTCTGTGTGTGTGTCTTGGGGTGCTCTGTCACCAAGGCATTGTGTCTGGGAGTGTGTCTGAGGCGGCTGTGTCACCGTGCAGTGTGTTTGGGGGGGCTGTGTCACCGGGGCAGTGTGTCTGGGTGTGTGTCGTGGGGGGCAGTGTCACCGGGGCAGTGTGTCTCGGAGTGTGTTGGGGGGGCTGTGTTACCGGGCAACGTGTCTTGGGTGGCGGTGTCACCGGGCAACGTGTCTTGGGCGGCTGTGTCACCGGGCAACGTGTCTTGGGCGGCTGTGTCACTGGGCAGTGTGTCTAGGGCGGCTGTGTCACTGGGCAGTGTGTCTGGGGCAGCTGTGTCACCGGGCAATGTGTCTGGGGGTGTTGAGTCACCGGGCAGTGTGTCTGGGGTGACTGTGTAACCGGGCAGTGTGTCTGGGGCGGCTGTGTCATCGGGCAGTGTGTCTGGGGATCCTGTGTCACCGGGCAGTGTGTCTGTGGCGGCTGTGTCACCGGGCAGTGTGCCTGGGGCGGCGGTGTCACCGGGCAGTGTGTCTGGGGCGGCGGTGTCACCGGGCAGTGTGTCTGGGGCGGCGGTGTCACCGGGCAGTATGTCTGGGGCGGCGGTGTCACCGGGCAGTGTGTCTGGGGCGGCGGTGTCACCGGGGCTGTGTGTCTGGGGTGGCTGTGTCACCGGGCAGTGTGTCTGGGAGTGTGTCTGGGGTGGGGTTTGTCACCGGACAGTGTGTCTGGGGGGGTGCGTCCCCGGGCTGTGTGTCTGGAGGGGTGTGTCATCGGGCCGCTGTGTCACCGGGCAGTGTGTCTGGGGCGGCTGTGTCACCGGGCAGTGTGTCTGGGGGGGCTGTGTTACCGGGGCAGTGTGTCTGGGTGTGTGTCTTGGGGGGCAGTGTCACTGGGGCAGTGTGTCTGGGTGTGTGTATTGGGGGGCTGTGTCACCGGGGCAGTGTGTCTCGGAGTGTGTCTTGGGCGGCTGTGTCACCGGGCAGTGTGTCTGGGGCGGCTGTGTCACCGGGCAGTGTGTCTGGGAGTGTGTCTGGGGTGGGGTTTGTCACCGGACAGTGTGCCTGGGGGGTGCATCCCCGGGCTGTGTGTCTGGAGGGGGTGTGTCAACGGGCTGTGTGTCTGGGAGTGTGTCTGGGGCGGCTGTGTCACCGGGCAGTGTGTCTGGGGTGGCTGTGTCACCGGGCAGTGTGTCTGGGAGTGTGTCTGGGGTGGGGTTTGTCACCGGACAGTGTGTCTGGGGGGGTGCGTCCCCGGGCTGTGTGTCTGGAGGGGTGTGTCATCGGGCCGCTGTGTCACCGGGCAGTGTGTCTGGGGCGGCTGTGTCACCGGGCAGTGTGTCTGGGGGGGCTGTGTTACCGGGGCAGTGTGTCTGGGTGTGTGTCTTGGGGGGCAGTGTCACTGGGGCAGTGTGTCTGGGTGTGTGTATTGGGGGGCTGTGTCACCGGGGCAGTGTGTCTCGGAGTGTGTCTTGGGCGGCTGTGTCACCGGGCAGTGTGTCTGGGGCGGCTGTGTCACCGGGCAGTGTGTCTGGGAGTGTGTCTGGGGTGGGGTTTGTCACCGGACAGTGTGCCTGGGGGGTGCATCCCCGGGCTGTGTGTCTGGAGGGGGTGTGTCAACGGGCTGTGTGTCTGGGAGTGTGTCTGGGGCGGCTGTGTCACCGGGCAGTGTGTCTGGGGGGGCTGTGTTACCGGGGCAGTGTGTCTGGGTGTGTGTCTTGGGGGGCAGTGTCACTGGGGCAGTGTGTCTGGGTGTGTGTCTTGGGCGGCTGTGTCACTGGGCAGTGTGTCTGGGGCGGCTGTGTCACCGGGCAGTGTGTCTGGGGCGGCTGTGTCACTGGGCAGTGTGTCTGGGGCGGCTGTGTCACTGGGCAATGTGTCTGGGGCGGCTGTGTCACCGGGCAGTGTGTCTGGGGCGGCTGTGTCACCGGGCAGTGTGTCTGGGGCGGCTGTGTCACCGGGCAGTGTGTCTGGGGCGGCTGTGTCACCGGGCAGTGTGTCTGGGGATCCTGTGTCACCAGGCAGTGTGTCTGGGTCGGCTGTGTCACCGGGCAGTGTGTCTGGGGGGGCTGTGTCACCGGGCAGTGTGTCTGGGGGGGCTGTGTCACCGGGCAGTGTGTCTGGGGGGGCTGTGTCACCGGGCAGTGTGTCTGGGGGGGAGGCTGTGTCACCGGGCAGTGTGTCGGAGGGGTGTGCTGTGTCACCGGGCAGTGTGTCGGGGGGGTGTTTGTGTCACAGGGCAGTGTGTCTGGGGCGGCGGTGTCACCGGGCAGTGTGTCTGGGGCGGCGGTGTCACCGGGCAGTGTGTCTGGGGCGGCGTTATCACCGGGGCTGTGTGTCTGGGGCGGCGGTGTCACCAGGCAGTGTGTCTGGGAGTGTGTCTGGGGTGGGGTTTGTCACCGGACAGTGTGTCTGGGGGGGTGCGTCCGCGGGCTGTGTGTCTGGATGGGGTGTGTTATCGGGCAGTGTGTCTGGGAGTGTGTCTGGGGCGGCTGTGTCACCGGGCAGTGTGTCTGGGGGGGCTGTGTTACCGGGGCAGTGTATCTGGGTGTGTGTCTTGGGGGGCAGTGTCACTGGGGCAGTGTGTCTGGGTGTGTGTATTGGGGGGCTGTGTCACCGGGGCAGTGTGTCTCGGAGCGTGTCTTGGGCGGCTGTATCACCGGGCAGTGTGTCTGGGGCGGCTGTGTCACCGGGCAGTGTGTCTGGGGCGGCGGTGTCACCGGGGCTGTGTGGGGCGGCTGTGTCACCGGGCAGTGTGTCTGAGTGTGTGTCTGGGGTGGGGTTTGTCACCGGACAGTGTGTCCGGGGGGTGCGTCCCCAGGCTGTGTGTCTGGAGGGGGTGTGTCAACGGGCAGTGTGTCTGGGGGGAGGGAATAACCGGCAGTGTGTCAGGGAGCATGTCCGGTTGGGCGGTGTTACCGGGCAGTGTGTCTGGCAGGGTGTCTGGGGGGCTGTGTCACCGGGCTGTGTTTCTGGCGGTGGCTGTGTCACCGGACAGTGCGTCTGGGGCGGCTGTGTCACCGGACAGTGCGTCTGGGGCAGCTGTGTCGCCGGGCAGTGCGTCTGGGGCGGCTGTGTCGCCGGGCAGTGCGTCTGGGGCGGCTGTGTCGCCGGACAGTGCGTCTGGGGCGGCTGTGTCGCCGGGCAGTGCGTCTGGGGCGGCTGTGTCGCCGGGCAGTGCGTCTGGGGCGGCTGTGTCGCCGGGCAGTGCGTCTGGGGCGGCTGTGTCGCCGGGCAGTGCGTCTGGGGCGGCTGTGTCGCCGGGCAGTGCTTCTGGGGCGGCTGTGTCGCCGGGCAGTGCGTCTGGGGCGGCTGTGTCGCCGGGCAGTGCGTCTGGGGCGGCTGTGTCGCCGGGCAGTGCGTCTGGGGCGGCGGTGTCGCCGGGCAGTGCGTCTGGGGCGGCGGTGTCGCCGGGCAGTGCGTCTGGGGCGGCGGTGTCGCCGGGCAGTGCGTCTGGGGCGGCGGTGTCGCCGGGCAGTGCGTCTGGGGCGGCGGTGTCGCCGGGCAGTGCGTCTGGGGCGGCGGTGTCGCCGGGCAGTGCGTCTGGGGCGGCGGTGTCGCCGGGCAGTGCGTCTGGGGCGGCGGTGTCGCCGGGCAGTGCGTCTGGGGCGGCGGTGTCGCCGGGCAGTGCGTCTGGGGCGGCGGTGTCGCCGGGCAGTGCGTCTGGGGCGGCGGTGTCGCCGGGCAGTGCGTCTGGGGCGGCGGTGTCGCCGGGCAGTGCGTCTGGGGCGGCGGTGTCGCCGGGCAGTGCGTCTGGGGCGGCGGTGTCGCCGGGCAGTGCGTCTGGGGCGGCGGTGTCGCCGGGCAGTGCGTCTGAGGCGGCGGTGTCGCCGGGCAGTGCGTCTGGGGCGGCGGTGTCGCCGGGCAGTGCGTCTGGGGCGGCGGTGTCGCCGGGCAGTGCGTCTGGGGCGGCGGTGTCGCCGGGCAGTGCGTCTGGGGCGGCGGTGTCGCCGGGCAGTGCGTCTGGGGCGGCGGTGTCGCCGGGCAGTGCGCCTGGGCCGGCTGTGTCGCCGGGCAGTGCGCCTGGGGCGGCTGTGTCGCCGGGCAGTGCGCCTGGGGCGGCTGTGTCGCCGGGCAGTGTTTCTGGGGGGCGACTGTGTCGCCGGGCAGCGCGTCTGGGGCGGCGGTGTCGCCGGGCAGCGCGTCTGGGGTGGCGGTGTCGCCGGGCAGCGCGTCTGGGGCGGCGGTGTCGCCGGGCAGCGCGTCTGGGGCGGCGGTGTCGCCGGGCAGCGCGTCTGGGGCGGCGGTGTCGCCGGGCAGCGCGTCTGGGGCGGCGGTGTCGCCGGGCAGCGCGTCTGGGGCGGCGGTGTCGCCGGGCAGCGCGTCTGGGGGCGGCGGTGTCGCCGGGCAGCGCGTCTGGGGCGGCGGTGTCGCCGGGCAGCGCGTCTGGGGCGGCGGTGTCGCCGGGCAGCGCGCCTGGGGCGGCTGTGTCGCCGGGCAGCGCGCCTGGGGCGGCTGTGTCGCCGGGCAGCGCGCCTGGGGCGGCTGTGTCGCCGGGCAGCGCTCCTGGGCCGGCTGTGTCGCCGGGCAGTGCGCCTGGGGCGGCTGTGTCGCCGGGCAGTGCGCCTGGGGCGGCTGTGTCGCCGGGCAGCGTTTCTGGGGGGTGACTGTGTCACCGGGCAGCGTGTCTGGGATGGCTATGTCGCCGGGCAGTGTTTCTGGGGGGTGACTGTGTCACCGGGCAGTGCGCCTGGGGCTGCTGTGTCGCCGGGCAGTGTTTCTGGGGGGTGACTGTGTCACCGGGCAGCGTGTCTGGGGCGGCTGTGTCACCGGGCAGCGTGTCTGGGGCAGCTGTGACACCGGGCAGCGTGTCTGGGGCGGCTGTGACACCGGGCAGCGTGTCTGGGAGGTGGGGGTTGGGTGTCACCGTGCAATCTGTTTGCAGGAGCTGTGTCACCAGGCAGTGTGTTTGGGAACGTGTCCGGGGGGCTGTGTCACCGGTAAGTGTGTTTGGGAGCGTGTCCGGGAGGCTGTGTCACCAGGCAGTGTGTCTGGAGGGGGTGTGTCCCCGGGCACTGTGTCTGGGGGATCTGTGTCCCCGGGCACTGTGTCTGGGGGATCTGTGTCCCCGGGCACTGTGTCCGGTGGGCTGTGTCCCCGGGCACTGTGTCCGGTGGGCTGTGTCGCCGGGCACTGTGTCCGGTGGGCTGTGTCGCTGGGCACTGTGTCCGGTGGGCTGTGTCCCCGGGCACTGTGTCCGGTGGGCTGTGTCCCCGGGCACTGTGTCCGGTGGGCTGTGTCCCCGGGCACTGTGTCCGGTGGGCTGTGTCCCCGGGCACTGTGTCCGGTGGGCTGTGTCCCCGGGCACTGTGTCCGGTGGGCTGTGTCCCCGGGCACTGTGTCCGGTGGGCTGTGTCCCCGGGCACTGTGTCCGGTGGGCTGTGTCCCCGGGCACTGTGTCCGGTGGGCTGTGTCCCCGGGCACTGTGTCCGGTGGGCTGTGTCCCCGGGCACTGTGTCCGGTGGGCTGTGTCCCCGGGCACTGTGTCCGGTGGGCTGTGTCCCCGGGCACTGTGTCCGGTGGGCTGTGTCCCCGGGCACTGTGTCCGGTGGGCTGTGTCCCCGGGCACTGTGTCTGTGGGGGTGTGTCACTGGGCAGTGTCTCTGGGAGGGGCTGTGTCACGGTGCAGTTTGTCTGGCGGGGGGTGTGTCACGAGGCATTGTGTCTGGGGGGGTGTGTCACTGGGCAGTGTCTCTGGGGAAGGGCTGTGTCACGGGGCAGTGTGTCTGGCGGGGGCTGTGTCACGAGGCAGTGTGTCTGGGGGGGTGTGTCTCTGGGCCGTGTCGCTGGGAGGGCTGTGTCACGGGGCAGTGTGTCTGGCGGGGGCTGTGTCACGAGGCAGTGTGTCTGGTTGGGGGGGCGGTGTGTCATCGGGCAGTGTGTCTGGCAGGGGCTGGGTCAGAGGGCAGTGTGTCTGGGGAGAGGTGTCACCGTGCAGTGTGTCTGGGGGGCGGGTGTGTCACTGGGCAGTGTGTCTGGCGCGGCTGTGTCACCGGACAGTGTGTCTGGGGGGGGCTTTGTAACCGGGCAGCGTTTTATGGAGTGGCTGTGTCACCGGGCAGTATGTCTGGGGGGGCTGTGTCACCGGGCAGTGTGTCTGGGGGGGTGTGCTGTGTCACCGGGCAGTGTGTCTGGGGGGTGTGCTGTGTCACCGGGCAGTGTGGCTGAGGGTGTTGTGTCACCGGGCAGTGTGTCTGGGAGTGTGTCTGTGGAGGGTTTTCACCGAGTAGTGTGTCTGGGAGGGCAGCATCAACGGGCAGTGTGTTTGGTGGGAGTGGCTGTGTCACTGGGCAGTGTGTCTGGGTGTGCTGTGTCACCGGGCAGTGTGTCTGGGTGTGCTGTGTCACCGGGCAGTGTGTCTGGGTGTGCTGTGTCACCGGGCAGTGTGTCTGGGTGGGTTGTGTCACCGGGCAGTGTGTCTGGGTGGGTTGTGTCACCGGGCAGTGTGTCTGGGTGGGTTGTGTCACCGGGCAGTGTGTCTGGGTGGGTTGTGTCACCGGGCAGTGTGTCTGGGTGGGTTGTGTCACCGGGCAGTGTGTCTGGGTGGGTTGTGTCACCGGGCAGTGTGTCTGGGTGGGTTGTGTCACCGGGCAGTGTGTCTGGGTGGGTTGTGTCACCGGGCAGTGTGTCTGGGGGTGCTGTGTCACCGGGCAGTGTGTCTGGGGGGGCTGTGTCACCGGGTAGTGTGTCTGGGGGGGAGGCTGTGTCACCGGGCAGTGTGTCTGGAGGGGAGGCTGTGTCACCGGGCAGTGTGTCTGGAGGGGAGGCTGTGTCACCGGGCAGTGTGTCTGGGGAGTGTGCTGTGTCACCGGGCAGTGTGTCTGGGGCAGCGGTGTCACAGGGCAGTGTGTCTGGGGCGGCGGTGTCACAGGGCAGTGTGTCTGGGGCGGCGGTGTCACAGGGCAGTGTGTCTGGGGCGGCGGTGTCACAGGTCTGTGTGTCTGGGGCGGCGGTGTCACCGGGGCTGTGTGTCTGGGGCGGCGGTGTCACCGGGCAGTGTGTCTGGGGCGGCGGTGTCACCGGGGCAGTGTGTCTGGGGCGGCGGTGTCACCGGGCAGTGTGTCTGGGGTGGGGTTTGTCACCGGACAGTGTGTCTGGGGGGGTGTGTCATCGGGCAGTGTGTCTGTGTGTGTGTCTTGGGGTGCTCTGTCACCAAGGCATTGTGTCTGGGAGTGTGTCTGAGGCGGCTGTGTCACCGTGCAGTGTGTCTGGGGGGGCTGTGTCACCGGGGCAGTGTGTCTGGGTGTGTGTCGTGGGGGGCAGTGTCACCGGGGCAGTGTGTCTCGGAGTGTGTTGGGGGGGCTGTGTTACCGGGCAACGTGTCTTGGGTGGCGGTGTCACCGGGCAGTGTGTCTTGGGCGGCTGTGTCACCGGGCAACGTGTCTTGGGCGGCTGTGTCACTGGGCAGTGTGTCTGGGGCGGCTGTGTCACCGGGCAGTGTTTCTGGGGGTGATGTGTCACCGGGCAATGTGTCTGGGGGTTTTGAGTCACCGGGCAGTGTGTCTGGGATGACTGTGTAACCGGGCAGTGTGTCTTGGGCGGCTGTGTCACCGGGCAGTGTGTCTGGGTGGGTTGTGTCACCGGGCAGTGTGTCTGGGTGGGTTGTGTCACCGGGCAGTGTGTCTGGGGGTGCTGTGTCACCGGGCAGTGTGTCTGGGGGGGCTGTGTCACCGGGCAGTGTGTCTGGGGGGGAGGCTGTGTCACCGGGCAGTGTGTCTGGAGGGGAGGCTGTGTCACCGGGCAGTGTGTCTGGGGAGTGTGCTGTGTCACCGGGCAGTGTGTCTGGGGCGGCGGTGTCACAGGGCAGTGTGTCTGGGGCGGCGGTGTCACAGGGCGGTGTGTCTGGGGCGGCGGTGTCACAGGGCTGTGTGTCTGGGGCGGCGGTGTCACCGGGGCTGTGTGTCTGGGGCGGCGGTGTCACCGGGCAGTGTGTCTGGGGCGGCGGTGTCACCGGGGCAGTGTGTCTGGGGCGGCGGTGTCACCGGGCAGTGTGTCTGGGGTGGGGTTTGTCACCGGACAGTGTGTCTTGGGCGGTGTGTCATCGGGCAGTGTGTCTGTGTGTGTGTCTTGGGGTGCTCTGTCACCAAGGCATTGTGTCTGGGAGTGTGTCTGAGGCGGCTGTGTCACCGTGCAGTGTGTTTGGGGGGGCTGTGTCACCGGGGCAGTGTGTCTGGGTGTGTGTCGTGGGGGGCAGTGTCACCGGGGCAGTGTGTCTCGGAGTGTGTTGGGGGGGCTGTGTTACCGGGCAACGTGTCTTGGGTGGCGGTGTCACCGGGCAACGTGTCTTGGGCGGCTGTGTCACCGGGCAACGTGTCTTGGGCGGCTGTGTCACTGGGCAGTGTGTCTAGGGCGGCTGTGTCACTGGGCAGTGTGTCTGGGGCAGCTGTGTCACCGGGCAATGTGTCTGGGGGTGTTGAGTCACCGGGCAGTGTGTCTGGGGTGACTGTGTAACCGGGCAGTGTGTCTGGGGCGGCTGTGTCATCGGGCAGTGTGTCTGGGGATCCTGTGTCACCGGGCAGTGTGTCTGTGGCGGCTGTGTCACCGGGCAGTGTGCCTGGGGCGGCGGTGTCACCGGGCAGTGTGTCTGGGGCGGCGGTGTCACCGGGCAGTGTGTCTGGGGCGGCGGTGTCACCGGGCAGTATGTCTGGGGCGGCGGTGTCACCGGGCAGTGTGTCTGGGGCGGCGGTGTCACCGGGGCTGTGTGTCTGGGGTGGCTGTGTCACCGGGCAGTGTGTCTGGGAGTGTGTCTGGGGTGGGGTTTGTCACCGGACAGTGTGTCTGGGGGGGTGCGTCCCCGGGCTGTGTGTCTGGAGGGGTGTGTCATCGGGCCGCTGTGTCACCGGGCAGTGTGTCTGGGGCGGCTGTGTCACCGGGCAGTGTGTCTGGGGGGGCTGTGTTACCGGGGCAGTGTGTCTGGGTGTGTGTCTTGGGGGGCAGTGTCACTGGGGCAGTGTGTCTGGGTGTGTGTATTGGGGGGCTGTGTCACCGGGGCAGTGTGTCTCGGAGTGTGTCTTGGGCGGCTGTGTCACCGGGCAGTGTGTCTGGGGCGGCTGTGTCACCGGGCAGTGTGTCTGGGAGTGTGTCTGGGGTGGGGTTTGTCACCGGACAGTGTGCCTGGGGGGTGCATCCCCGGGCTGTGTGTCTGGAGGGGGTGTGTCAACGGGCTGTGTGTCTGGGAGTGTGTCTGGGGCGGCTGTGTCACCGGGCAGTGTGTCTGGGGTGGCTGTGTCACCGGGCAGTGTGTCTGGGAGTGTGTCTGGGGTGGGGTTTGTCACCGGACAGTGTGTCTGGGGGGGTGCGTCCCCGGGCTGTGTGTCTGGAGGGGTGTGTCATCGGGCCGCTGTGTCACCGGGCAGTGTGTCTGGGGCGGCTGTGTCACCGGGCAGTGTGTCTGGGGGGGCTGTGTTACCGGGGCAGTGTGTCTGGGTGTGTGTCTTGGGGGGCAGTGTCACTGGGGCAGTGTGTCTGGGTGTGTGTATTGGGGGGCTGTGTCACCGGGGCAGTGTGTCTCGGAGTGTGTCTTGGGCGGCTGTGTCACCGGGCAGTGTGTCTGGGGCGGCTGTGTCACCGGGCAGTGTGTCTGGGAGTGTGTCTGGGGTGGGGTTTGTCACCGGACAGTGTGCCTGGGGGGTGCATCCCCGGGCTGTGTGTCTGGAGGGGGTGTGTCAACGGGCTGTGTGTCTGGGAGTGTGTCTGGGGCGGCTGTGTCACCGGGCAGTGTGTCTGGGGGGGCTGTGTTACCGGGGCAGTGTGTCTGGGTGTGTGTCTTGGGGGGCAGTGTCACTGGGGCAGTGTGTCTGGGTGTGTGTCTTGGGCGGCTGTGTCACTGGGCAGTGTGTCTGGGGCGGCTGTGTCACCGGGCAGTGTGTCTGGGGCGGCTGTGTCACTGGGCAGTGTGTCTGGGGCGGCTGTGTCACTGGGCAATGTGTCTGGGGCGGCTGTGTCACCGGGCAGTGTGTCTGGGGCGGCTGTGTCACCGGGCAGTGTGTCTGGGGCGGCTGTGTCACCGGGCAGTGTGTCTGGGGCGGCTGTGTCACCGGGCAGTGTGTCTGGGGCGGCTGTGTCACCAGGCAGTGTGTCTGGGTCGGCTGTGTCACCGGGCAGTGTGTCTGGGGGGGCTGTGTCACCGGGCAGTGTGTCTGGGGGGGCTGTGTCACCGGGCAGTGTGTCTGGGGGGGCTGTGTCACCGGGCAGTGTGTCTGGGGGGGCTGTGTCACCGGGCAGTGTGTCTGGGGGGGAGGCTGTGTCACCGGGCAGTGTGTCGGAGGGGTGTGCTGTGTCACCGGGCAGTGTGTCGGGGGGGTGTTTGTGTCACAGGGCAGTGTGTCTGGGGCGGCGGTGTCACCGGGCAGTGTGTCTGGGGCGGCGGTGTCACCGGGCAGTGTGTCTGGGGCGGCGTTATCACCGGGGCTGTGTGTCTGGGGCGGCGGTGTCACCAGGCAGTGTGTCTGGGAGTGTGTCTGGGGTGGGGTTTGTCACCGGACAGTGTGTCTGGGGGGGTGCGTCCGCGGGCTGTGTGTCTGGATGGGGTGTGTTATCGGGCAGTGTGTCTGGGAGTGTGTCTGGGGCGGCTGTGTCACCGGGCAGTGTGTCTGGGGGGGCTGTGTTACCGGGGCAGTGTATCTGGGTGTGTGTCTTGGGGGGCAGTGTCACTGGGGCAGTGTGTCTGGGTGTGTGTATTGGGGGGCTGTGTCACCGGGGCAGTGTGTCTCGGAGCGTGTCTTGGGCGGCTGTATCACCGGGCAGTGTGTCTGGGGCGGCTGTGTCACCGGGCAGTGTGTCTGGGGCGGCGGTGTCACCGGGGCTGTGTGGGGCGGCTGTGTCACCGGGCAGTGTGTCTGAGTGTGTGTCTGGGGTGGGGTTTGTCACCGGACAGTGTGTCCGGGGGGTGCGTCCCCAGGCTGTGTGTCTGGAGGGGGTGTGTCAACGGGCAGTGTGTCTGGGGGGAGGGAATAACCGGCAGTGTGTCAGGGAGCATGTCCGGTTGGGCGGTGTTACCGGGCAGTGTGTCTGGCAGGGTGTCTGGGGGGCTGTGTCACCGGGCTGTGTTTCTGGCGGTGGCTGTGTCACCGGACAGTGCGTCTGGGGCGGCTGTGTCACCGGACAGTGCGTCTGGGGCAGCTGTGTCGCCGGGCAGTGCGTCTGGGGCGGCTGTGTCGCCGGGCAGTGCGTCTGGGGCGGCTGTGTCGCCGGACAGTGCGTCTGGGGCGGCTGTGTCGCCGGGCAGTGCGTCTGGGGCGGCTGTGTCGCCGGGCAGTGCGTCTGGGGCGGCTGTGTCGCCGGGCAGTGCGTCTGGGGCGGCTGTGTCGCCGGGCAGTGCGTCTGGGGCGGCTGTGTCGCCGGGCAGTGCGTCTGGGGCGGCTGTGTCGCCGGGCAGTGCTTCTGGGGCGGCTGTGTCGCCGGGCAGTGCGTCTGGGGCGGCTGTGTCGCCGGGCAGTGCGTCTGGGGCGGCTGTGTCGCCGGGCAGTGCGTCTGGGGCGGCGGTGTCGCCGGGCAGTGCGTCTGGGGCGGCGGTGTCGCCGGGCAGTGCGTCTGGGGCGGCGGTGTCGCCGGGCAGTGCGTCTGGGGCGGCGGTGTCGCCGGGCAGTGCGTCTGGGGCGGCGGTGTCGCCGGGCAGTGCGTCTGGGGCGGCGGTGTCGCCGGGCAGTGCGTCTGGGGCGGCGGTGTCGCCGGGCAGTGCGTCTGGGGCGGCGGTGTCGCCGGGCAGTGCGTCTGGGGCGGCGGTGTCGCCGGGCAGTGCGTCTGGGGCGGCGGTGTCGCCGGGCAGTGCGTCTGGGGCGGCGGTGTCGCCGGGCAGTGCGTCTGGGGCGGCGGTGTCGCCGGGCAGTGCGTCTGGGGCGGCGGTGTCGCCGGGCAGTGCGTCTGGGGCGGCGGTGTCGCCGGGCAGTGCGTCTGGGGCGGCGGTGTCGCCGGGCAGTGCGTCTGGGGCGGCGGTGTCGCCGGGCAGTGCGTCTGGGGCGGCGGTGTCGCCGGGCAGTGCGTCTGGGGCGGCGGTGTCGCCGGGCAGTGCGTCTGGGGCGGCGGTGTCGCCGGGCAGTGCGTCTGAGGCGGCGGTGTCGCCGGGCAGTGCGTCTGGGGCGGCGGTGTCGCCGGGCAGTGCGTCTGGGGCGGCGGTGTCGCCGGGCAGTGCGTCTGGGGCGGCGGTGTCGCCGGGCAGTGCGTCTGGGGCGGCGGTGTCGCCGGGCAGTGCGTCTGGGGCGGCGGTGTCGCCGGGCAGTGCGTCTGGGGCGGCGGTGTCGCCGGGCAGTGCGCCTGGGCCGGCTGTGTCGCCGGGCAGTGCGCCTGGGGCGGCTGTGTCGCCGGGCAGTGCGCCTGGGGCGGCTGTGTCGCCGGGCAGTGTTTCTGGGGGGCGACTGTGTCGCCGGGCAGCGCGTCTGGGGCGGCGGTGTCGCCGGGCAGCGCGTCTGGGGCGGCGGTGTCGCCGGGCAGCGCGTCTGGGGCGGCGGTGTCGCCGGGCAGCGCGTCTGGGGCGGCGGTGTCGCCGGGCAGCGCGTCTGGGGCGGCGGTGTCGCCGGGCAGCGCGTCTGGGGCGGCGGTGTCGCCGGGCAGCGCGTCTGGGGCGGCGGTGTCGCCGGGCAGCGCGTCTGGGGCGGCGGTGTCGCCGGGCAGCGCGCCTGGGGCGGCTGTGTCGCCGGGCAGCGCGCCTGGGGCGGCTGTGTCGCCGGGCAGCGCGCCTGGGGCGGCTGTGTCGCCGGGCAGCGCTCCTGGGCCGGCTGTGTCGCCGGGCAGCGCGCCTGGGGCGGCTGTGTCGCCGGGCAGTGCGCCTGGGGCGGCTGTGTCGCCGGGCAGCGTTTCTGGGGGGTGACTGTGTCACCGGGCAGCGTGTCTGGGACGGCTGTGTCGCCGGGCAGTGTTTCTGGGGGGTGACTGTGTCACCGGGCAGTGCGCCTGGGGCTGCTGTGTCGCCGGGCAGTGTTTCTGGGGGGTGACTGTGTCACCGGGCAGCGTGTCTGGGGCGGCTGTGTCACCGGGCAGCGTGTCTGGGGCAGCTGTGACACCGGGCAGCGTGTCTGGGGCGGCTGTGACACCGGGCAGCGTGTCTGGGGCGGCCCAGTCACCGGGCAGCGTGTCTGGGGCGGCCGTGTCGCCGGGCAGTGTTTCTGGGGGGTGACTGTGTCACCGGGCAGTGCGCCTGGGGCGGCTGTGTCGCCGGGCAGTGTTTCTGGGGGGTGACTGTGTCACCGGGCAGTGCGCCTGGGGCTGCTGTGTCGCCGGGCAGTGTTTCTGGGGGGTGACTGTGTCACCGGGCAGCGTGTCTGGGGCGGCTGTGTCACCGGGCAGCGTGTCTGGGGCAGCTGTGACACCGGGCAGCGTGTCTGGGGCGGCTGTGACACCGGGCAGCGTGTCTGGGGCGGCCTTGTCACCGGGCAGCGTGTCTGGGGCGGCCGTGTCGCCGGGCAGTGTTTCTGGGGGGTGACTGTGTCACCGGGCAGTGCGCCTGGGGCGGCTGTGTCGCCGGGCAGTGTTTCTGGGGGGTGACTGTGTCACCGGGCAGCGTGTCTGGGGCGGCTGTGTCACCGGGCAGCGTGTCTGGGGCGGCTGTGTCACCGGGCAGCGTGTCTGGGGCGGCTGTGACACCGGGCAGCGTGTCTGGGGCGGCTGTGACACCGGGCAGCGTGTCTGGGGCGGCTTTGTCACCGGGCAGCGTGTCTGGGGCGGCCGTGTCACTGGACCGTGTGTCTGGGGCGGCCGTGTCACCGGACCATGTGTCTGGGGCGGCCGTGTCACCGGACCGTGTGTCTGGGGCGGTCGTGTCACCGGACCGTGTGTCTGGGGCGGCCGTGTCACCGGGCCGTGTGTCTGGGGCGGCCGTGTCACCGGGCCGTGTGTCTGGGGCGGCCGTGTCACCGGGCATTGTGTCTGGGGGGAGTGTGTCATTGGGCTGTGTGTCTGGGGGGTTGTGTCACCGGGTAGTCTCGCTGGGAGGGGCTGTGTCACGGGGCAGTGTGTCTGGGGTGGGTGTGTCACCAGGCAGTGTATCTGGGAGGTGGGGGTTGGGTGTCACCGTGCAATCTGTTTGCAGGAGCTGTGTCACCAGGCAGTGTGTTTGGGAACGTGTCCGGGGGGCTGTGTCACCGGTAAGTGTGTTTGGGAGCGTGTCCGGGAGGCTGTGTCACCAGGCAGTGTGTCTGGAGGGGGTGTGTCCCCGGGCACTGTGTCTGGGGGATCTGTGTCCCCGGGCACTGTGTCTGGGGGATCTGTGTCCCCGGGCACTGTGTCTGGGGGATCTGTGTCCCCGGGCACTGTGTCCGGTGGGCTGTGTCCCCGGGCACTGTGTCCGGTGGGCTGTGTCGCCGGGCACTGTGTCCGGTGGGCTGTGTCGCTGGGCACTGTGTCCGGTGGGCTGTGTCCCCGGGCACTGTGTCCGGTGGGCTGTGTCCCCGGGCACTGTGTCCGGTGGGCTGTGTCCCCGGGCACTGTGTCCGGTGGGCTGTGTCCCCGGGCACTGTGTCCGGTGGGCTGTGTCCCCGGGCACTGTGTCCGGTGGGCTGTGTCCCCGGGCACTGTGTCCGGTGGGCTGTGTCCCCGGGCACTGTGTCCGGTGGGCTGTGTCCCCGGGCACTGTGTCCGGTGGGCTGTGTCCCCGGGCACTGTGTCCGGTGGGCTGTGTCCCCGGGCACTGTGTCCGGTGGGCTGTGTCCCCGGGCACTGTGTCCGGTGGGCTGTGTCCCCGGGCACTGTGTCCGGTGGGCTGTGTCCCCGGGCACTGTGTCCGGTGGGCTGTGTCCCCGGGCACTGTGTCCGGTGGGCTGTGTCCCCGGGCACTGTGTCCGGTGGGCTGTGTCCCCGGGCACTGTGTCCGGTGGGCTGTGTCCCCGGGCACTGTGTCCGGTGGGCTGTGTCCCCGGGCACTGTGTCCGGTGGGCTGTGTCCCCGGGCACTGTGTCCGGTGGGCTGTGTCCCCGGGCACTGTGTCCGGTGGGCTGTGTCCCCGGGCACTGTGTCCGGTGGGCTGTGTCCCCGGGCACTGTGTCCGGTGGGCTGTGTCCCCGGGCACTGTGTCCGGTGGGCTGTGTCCCCGGGCACTGTGTCCGGTGGGCTGTGTCCCCGGGCACTGTGTCCGGTGGGCTGTGTCCCCGGGCACTGTGTCCGGTGGGCTGTGTCCCCGGGCACTGTGTCCGGTGGGCTGTGTCCCCGGGCACTGTGTCCGGTGGGCTGTGTCCCCGGGCACTGTGTCCGGTGGGCTGTGTCCCCGGGCACTGTGTCCGGTGGGCTGTGTCCCCGGGCACTGTGTCCGGTGGGCTGTGTCCCCGGGCACTGTGTCCGGTGGGCTGTGTCCCCGGGCACTGTGTATGGGAGCTGGTCCGGGGGAGGGCTGTGTCAATGGGCAGTGTGTCTGGGAGCGTGTTGCCAAGCGTCCTGTTCATTGTATCTTCCTCTCCACAGTACTCGGATCATATTCGGACATGTGGGAAGGTGAAGCTCCTTTGCCGCTTTAACGTGATTGGCTGTGAAATGGCTGTAAGTGCACTTTACAGTTTTCTGACCGTATTACAGCAATAGTAACAGCGCAGCTCCCACAGTCCTGGCTGGGTAATAGTAACTGCCCAGCTCCCACAGTCCTGTCTGGGCAATAGTAACTGCCCAGCTCCCTAAATCCAGACGGGGTAATAGTAACTACCAAGCTCCCACGGTCCAGTCTGGGTAATAGTAACTGCCCAGCTCCCACAGTCCCGGCTGGGCAATAGTAGCTGCCCAGCTCCGACAGTCCAGGCTGGGCAATAGTACCTGCCCAGTTCCCATAGTCCAGGCTGGTTAATAGTGACTGCCCAGCTCTCACAATCCAGGGTGGGTAAATTAACTGCCTAGCTCCCACAATCCAGGCTTGGTAATAGTAACTGACCAGCTCCCACTGTCCAGGCTGGGCAATAGTTACTGCCCAGCTCCTGCAGTCCAGGTTGGGTAATAGTAACTGCACAGCTCCCACAGCCCTTGCTGTGTAAATTAACTGCCCAGCTCCCACTGACCAGGTTGGGTAATAGTAACTGCCCAGCTCCCATAGACCAGGCTGGGTAGTGGTAACTGCCCAGCTCCCACAGTCCAGGCTGGGTAATGGTAACTGCCCAGCTCCCACAGTCCAGGCTGGGTAATAGTAACTGCCCAGCTCCCACAGTCCACGCTGGGCAATAGTAACTGCCCAGCTCCCACAGTCCAGGCTGGGGAACAGTAACAGCCCAGCTGCCACAGTCCAGGCTGGGTTGTAGTAACTGGTCAGCTCCCACAGTCCACGCTGGGTAAAAGTAACTGCCCAGCTCCCACAGTCCTCGCTGGGGAACAATATCGGCCCAGCTTCCACAGTCCAGGCTGGGCAATAGTAACTGCCCAGCTCCTACAGTCCAGGCTGCGTAATAGTAACTGCCCAGCTCCCACAGTTCAGGCTGGGTAATAGTAACTGCCCTGCTCCCATAGCCCAGGCTGGGTAATAGTAACTGCCCAGCTCCCACAGTCCAGGCTGCGTAATAGTAACTGCCGAACTCCTACAGTTCAGGCTGGGTAATAGTAACTGCCCTGCTCCCATAGCCCAGGCTGGGTAATAGTAACTGCCCAGCTCCCACAGTCCAGGCTGCGTAATAGTAACTGCCCAGCTCCCACAGTTCAGGCTGGGAAATAGTAACTGCCCAGCTCCCACAGTCCAGGCTGGGTAATAGTAACTACCCAGCTCCCACAGTCCAGGCTGCGTAATAGTAACTGCCCAGCTCCCACAGTCCAGGCTGCGTAATAGTAACTGCCCAGCTCCCACAGTTCAGGCTGGGTAATAGTAACTGCCCTGCTCCCATAGCCCAGGCTGGGTAATAGTAACTGCCCAGCTCCCACAGTCCAGGCTGGGTAATAGTAACTGCCCAGCTCCCACAGGCCAGGCTCGGTAATAGTAACTGCCCAGCTCCCAGAGTCCAGGCTGGGTAACGGTAACTGCCCAGCTCCCACAGCCCAGGCTGGGTAATAGTAACTACCCAGCTCCCACAGTCCAGGCTGCGTAATAGTAACTGCCCAGCTCCCACAGTTCAGGCTGGGTAATAGTAACTGCCCTGCTCCCATAGCGCAGGCTGGGTAATAGTAACTGCCCAGCTCCCACAGTCCAGGCTGGGTAATAGTAACTGCCCAGCTCCCACAGGCCAGGCTCGGTAATAGTAACTGCCCAGCTCCCACAGTCCAGGCTGGGTAACGGTAACTGCCCAGCTCCCACAGTCCAGGCTGGATAATAGTAACTGCCCAGCTCCCACAGTCCAGGCTGGGTAATAGTAACTGCCAACTCCCACAGTCCAGGCTGGGTAATAGTAACTGCCAACTCCCACAGTCCAGGCTGGGTAATAGTAACTGCCAACTCCCACAGTCCAGGCTGGGTAATAGTAACTGCCCAGCTCCCACAGTCCAGGCTGGGTAATAGTAACTGCCAACTCCCACAGTCCAGGCTGGGTAATAGTAACTGCCCAGCTCCTACAGTCCAGGCTGGGTAATAGTAACTGTCCAGCTCCCACAGTCCAGGCTGGGTAATAGTAACTGCCAACTCCCACAGTCCAGGCTGGGTAATAGTAATTGCTCAGCTCCCACAGTCCAGGCTGGGTAATAGTAACTGCCCAGCTCCCACAGCCCAGGCTGGGTAATAGTAACTACCCAGCTCCCACAGTCCAGGCTGCGTAATAGTAACTGCCCAGCTCCCACAGTTCAGGCTGGGTAATAGTAACTGCCCTGCTCCCATAGCCCAGGCTGGGTAATAGTAACTGCCCAGCTCCCACAGTCCAGGCTGGGTAATAGTAACTGCCCAGCTCCCACAGGCCAGGCTCGGTAATAGTAACTGCCCAGCTCCCACAGTCCAGGCTGGGTAACGGTAACTGCCCAGCTCCCACAGTCCAGTCTGGATAATAGTAACTGCCCAGCTCCCACAGTCCAGGCTGGGTAATAGTAACTGCCAACTCCCACAGTCCAGGCTGGGTAATAGTAACTGCCAACTCCCACAGTCCAGGCTGGGTAATAGTAACTGCCAACTCCCACAGTCCAGGCTGGGTAATAGTAACTGCCCAGCTCCCACAGTCCAGGCTGGGTAATAGTAACTGCCAACTCCCACAGTCCAGGCTGGGTAATAGTAACTGCCCAGCTCCTACAGTCCAGGCTGGGTAATAGTAACTGTCCAGCTCCCACAGTCCAGGCTGGGTAATAGTAACTGCCAACTCCCACAGTCCAGGCTGGGTAATAGTAATTGCTCAGCTCCCACAGTCCAGGCTGGGTAATAGTAATTGCCCAGCTCCCACAGTCCAGGCTGGGTAATAGTAACTGTCCAGCTCCCACAGTCCAGGCTGGGTAATAGTAATTGCCCAGCTCCCACAGTCCAGTCTGGGTAATAGTAATTGCCTAGCTCCCACAGTGCAGGCTGGGTAATAGTAATTGCCTAGCTCCCACAGTGCAGGCTGGGTAATGGTAACTACCCAGCTCCTAAAGTGCAGGCTGGGTAATAGTAAGTCCCTAGCTCCCACAATCCAGGCTGGGCAATATTAACTGACCAGCTCCCACTGTCCAGGCTGGGCAATAGTAACTGCCCCACTCCTGCAGTCCAGTTTGGGTAATAGTAACTGCCCAGCTCCCACTGTCCAGGTTGGGTAATAGTAACTGCCCAGCTCCCACTGTCCAGGTTGGGTAAATTAACTGCCCAGCTCCCACAGTCCAGGCTGGGCAATAGTAACTACCCAGCTCCCATAGTCCAGGCTGGGTAATAGTAACTGCCCAGCTCCCACAGTCCAGGCTGGGTAATAGTAACTGCCCAGCTCCCACAGTCCAGGCTGGGTAATAGTAACTGCCCAGCTCCCACAGTCCAGGCTGGGAAATTGTAACTGCCCAGCTCCCACAGTCCAGGCTGGATAATAGTAACTGCTCAGCTCCCACATCCCAGGCTGGGCAATATTAACTGCCCAGCTCCCACAATCCAGGGTGGGTAATTTAACTGCCCAGCTCCCACAGTCCAGGTTGGGTAATAGTAACTGCCCAGCTCCCACAGTCCAGGCTGGGTAATAGTAACTGCCCAGCTCCCACAGTCCCGGCTGGGCAATAGTAGCTGCCCAGCTCCGACAGTCCAGGCTGGGCAATAGTACCTGCCCAGTTCCCATAGTCCAGGCTGGTTAATAGTGACTGCCCAGCTCTCACAATCCAGGGTGGGTAAATTAACTGCCTAGCTCCCACAATCCAGGCTTGCTAATAGTAACTGACCAGCTCCCACTGTCCAGGCTGGGCAATAGTTACTGCCCAGCTCCTGCAGTCCAGGTTGGGTAATAGTAACTGCACAGCTCCCACAGTCCTTGCTGTGTAAATTAACTGCCCAGCTCCCACTGTCCAGGTTGGGTAATAGTAACTGCCCAGCTCCCATAGACCAGGCTGGGTAGTGGTAACTGCCCAGCTCCCACAGTCCAGGCTGGGTAATGGTAACTGCCCAGCTCCCACAGTCCAGGCTGGGTAATAGTAACTGCCCGGCTCCCACTGTCCAGGTTGGGTAATAGTAACTGCCCAGCTCCCACTGTCCAGGTTGGGTAAATTAACTGCCCAGCTCCCACAGTCCAGGCTGGGCAATAGTAACTACCCAGCTCCCATAGTCCAGGCTGGGCAATAGCCCACAGTCCAGGCTGCGTAATAGTAACTGCCCAGCTCGTACAGTCGAGGCTGGGTTATTGCAACTGCCCTGCTCCTACAGTCCAGGCTGGGTAATAGTAACTGCCCAGCTCCTACAGTCCAGGCTGGGTAATAGTAACTGCCCTGCTCCCACAAGGCAGGCTAGGTGACAGCAACAGCCCAGCTCCCACAGTCCTGGTTGGATATTAGTAACTGCCCAGCTCCCACAATCTGGGCTCGGCAATAGCAACTGCCCAGCTCCCACAGTCCACGCT
Organism: Carcharodon carcharias; assembly: GCF_017639515.1. Lineage (NCBI taxonomy): Eukaryota > Metazoa > Chordata > Chondrichthyes > Lamniformes > Lamnidae > Carcharodon > Carcharodon carcharias. Next base: position 116,885,181 of record NC_054474.1, on the reverse strand, counting down.
GGGCAATAGTAACTGCCCAGCTCCCACAGTCCAGGCTGGGGAACAGTAACAGCCCAGCTGCCACAGTCCAGGCTGGGTTGTAGTAACTGGTCAGCTCCCACAGTCCACGCTGGGTAAAAGTAACTGCCCAGCTCCCACAGTCCTCGCTGGGGAACAATATCGGCCCAGCTTCCACAGTCCAGGCTGGGCAATAGTAACTGCCCAGCTCCTACAGTCCAGGCTGCGTAATAGTAACTGCCCAGCTCCCACAGTTCAGGCTGGGTAATAGTAACTGCCCTGCTCCCATAACCCAGGCTGGGTAATAGTAACTGCCCAGCTCCCACAGTCCAGGCTAGGCAATAGTAACTGCCGAACTCCTACAGTCCTGGCTGGGTAATAGTAACTGAGCAGCTCCCACTGTCCAGGCTGGGCAGTAGTAACTGCCCTAATCCTGCAGTCCAGTTTGGTAATAGTAATTGCACTGCTCCCACAATCCTTGCTGTGTAAGTTAAGTGCCCAGCTCCCACTGTCCAATATGGGTAAATTAACAGCCCAGCTCCCACAGTCCAGGCTGGGCAATAGTAACTACCCAGCTCCCATAGTCCAGGCTGGGCAATAGCCCACAGTCCAGGCTGCGTAATAGTAACTGCCCAGCTCGTACAGTCGAGGCTGGGTAATTGTAACTGCCCAGCTCCAACAATCCAGGCTGAGAAGTAGTAACTGCCCAGCTCCCACAGTCCAGGGCTGGGTAATAGTAACTGCCCAGCTCCCAGAAGGCAGGCTGGGTAATAGTAACTGCCCAGCTCCCACAATGCAGGCTGCGTAAATTAACTGCCCAGCTCCCACAATCCAGGCTGGGTAATAGTAACTGACCAGCTCCCACAGTCCAGGTTGGGTAATAGTAACTGCCCTGCTCCCACAAGGCAGGCTAGGTGACAGCAACAGCCCAGCTCCCACAGTCCTGGTTGGATATTAGTAACTGCCCAGCTCCCACAATCTGGGCTCGGCAATAGCAACTGCCCAGCTCCCACAGTCCACGCTGGGCAATAGTAACTGCCCAGCTCCCACAGTCCAGGCTGGGGAACAGTAACAGCCCAGCTGCCACAGTCCAGGCTGGGTTGTTGTAACTGGTCAGCTCCCACAGTCCACGCTGGGTAAAAGTAACTGCCCAGCTCCCACAGTCCAGGCTGGGGAACAATATCGGCCCAGCGTCCACAGCCCAGGCTGGGCTATAGTAACTGCCCAGCTCCTACAGTCCAGGCTGCGTAATAGTAACTGCCCAGCTCCCACAGTTCAGGCTGGGTAATAGTAACTGCCCTGCTCCCATAGCCCAGGCTGGGTAATAGTAACTGCCCAGCTCCCACAGTCCAGGCTGCGTAATAGTAACTGCCCAGCTCCCACAGTTCAGGCTGGGAAATAGTAACTGCCCTGCTCCCATAGCCCAGGCTGGGTAATAGTAACTACCCAGCTCCCACAGTCCAGGCTGCGTAATAGTAACTGCCCAGCTCCCACAGTTCAGGCTGGGTAATAGTAACTGCCCTGTTCCCACAGTCCAGGCTGGGTAATAGTAACTGCCCAGCTCCCACAGTCCAGGCTGGGTAATAGTAACTGCCCAGCTCCCACAGTCCAGGCTGGCGAATGGTAACTGCCCAGCTCCCACAATCCAGGCTGGATGATAGTAACTACCCAGCTCCCACTGTCCAGGTTGGGTAATAGTAACTGCCCAGCTCCCATAGACCAGGCTGGGTAGTGGTAACTGCCCAGCTCCCACAGTCCAGGCTGGGTAATGGTAACTGCCCAGCTCCCACAGTCCAGGCTGGGTAATAGTAACTGCCCAGCTCCCACAGTCCAGGCTGGGTAATAGTAATTGCCTAGCTCCCACAGTGCAGGCTGGGTAATGGTAACTGCCCAGCTCCCACAGTCCAGGCTGGGTAATAGTAATTGCCTAGCTCCCACAGTGCAGGCTGGGTAATGGTAACTACCCAGCTCCTAAAGTGCAAGCTGGGTAATAGTAAGTCCCCAGCTCCCACAATCCAGGCTGGGTAATAGTAACTGACCAGCTCCCACTGTCCAGGCCGGGCAATAGTAACTGCCCCACTCCTGCAGTCCAGTTTGGGTAATAGTAACTGCCCGGCTCCCACTGTCCAGGTTGGGTAATAGTAACTGCCCAGCTCCCACTGTCCCGGTTGGGTAAATTAACTGCCCAGCTCCCACAGTCCAGGCTGGGCAATAGTAACTACCCAGCTCCCATAGTCCAGGCTGGGCAATAGCCCACAGTCCAGGCTGCGTAATAGTAACTGCCCAGCTCGTACAGTCGAGGCTGGGTTATTGCAACTGCCCAGCTCCTACAGTCCAGGCTGGGTAATAGTAACTGCCCAGCTCCTACAGTCCAGGCTGGGTAATAGTAACTGCCCTGCTCCCACAATGCAGGCTAGGTGACAGCAACAGCCCAGCTCCCACAGTCCTGGTTGGATATTAGTAACTGCCCAGCTCCCACAATCTGGGCTCGGCAATAGCAACTGCCCAGCTCCCACAGTCCACGCTGGGCAATAGTAACTGCCCAGCACCCACAGTCCAGGCTGGGGAACAGTAACTGCCCAGCTTCCACAGTCCAGGCTGGGCAATAGTAACTGCCCAGCTCCTACAGTCCAGGCTGCGTAATAGTAACTGCCCAGCTCCCACAGTTCAGGCTGGGTAATAGTAACTGCCCTGCTCCCATAGCCCAGGCTGTGTAATAGTAACTGCCCAGCTCCCACGGTCCAGGCTGCGTAATAGTAACTGCCCTGCTCCCACAGTTCAGGCTGGGAAATAGTAACTGCCCTGCTCCCATAGCCCAGGCTGGGTAATAGTAACTACCCAGCTCCCACAGTCCAGGCTGGGTAATAGTAACTGCCCAGCTCCCACAGTTCAGGCTGGGTAATAGTAACTGCCCTGCTCCCATAGCCCAGGCTAGGTAATAGTAACTGCCCAGCTCCCACAGTCCAGGCTGGGTAATAGTAACTGCCCAGCTCCCACAGTCCAGGCTGGGTAATAGTAACTGCCAACTCCCACAGTCCAGGCTGGGTAATAGTAACTGCCAGCTCCCACAGTCCAGGCTGGGTAATAGTAATTGCCTAGCTCCCACAGTGCAGGCTGGGTTATGGTAACTACCCAGCTCCTAAAGTGCAGGCTGGGTAATAGTAAGTCCCTAGCTCCCACAATCCAGGCTGGGTAATATTAACTGACCAGCTCCCACTGTCCAGGCTGGGCAATAGTAACTGCCCCACTCCTGCAGTCCAGTTTGGGTAATAGTAACTGCCCAGCTCCCACTGTCCAGGTTGGGTAATAGTAACTGCCCAGCTCCCACTGTCCAGGTTGGGTAAATTAACTGCCCAGCTCCCACAGTCCAGGCTGGGCAATAGTAACTGCCCAGCTCCCACAGTCCAGGCTGGGCAATAGTAACTACCCAGCTCCCATAGTCCAGGCTGGGCAATAGCCCACAGTCCAGGCTGCTTAATAGTAACTGCCCAGCTCGTACAGTCGAGGCTGGGTTATTGCAACTGCCCAGCTCCTACAGTCCAGGCTGGGTAATAGTAACTGCCCAGCTCCTACAGTCCAGGCTGGGTAATAGTAACTGCCCTGCTCCCACAAGGTAGGCTAGGTGACAGCAACAGCCCAGCTCCCACAGTCCTGGTTGGATATTAGTAACTGCCCAGCTCCCACAATCTGGGCTCGGCAATAGCAACTGCCCAGCTCCCACAGTCCACGCTGGGCAATAGTAACTGCCCAGCTCCCACAGTCCAGGCTGGTGAACAGTAACAGCCCAGCTGCCACAGTCCAGGCTGGGTTGTAGTAACTGGTCAGCTCCCACAGTCCACGCTGGGTAAAAGTAACTGCCCAGCTCCCACAGTCCAGGCTGGGGAACAATATCGGCCCAGCGTCCACAGCCCAGGCTGGGCTATAGTAACTGCCCAGCTCCTACAGTCCAGGCTGCGTAATAGTAACTGCCCAGCTCCCACAGTTCAGGCTGGGTAATAGTAACTGCCCTGCTCCCACAGCCCAGGCTGGGCTATAGTAACTGCCCAGCTCCTACAGTCCAGGCTGCGTAATAGTAACTGCCCAGCTCCCACAGTTCAGGCTGGGTAATAGTAACTGCCCAGCTCCCACAGTCCAGGCTGGGTAATAGTAACTGCCCAGCTCCCACAGTCCAGGCTGGCGAATGGTAACTGCCCAGCTCCCACAATCCAGGCTGGATGATAGTAACTACCCAGCTCCCACTGTCCAGCTTGGGTAATAGTAACTGCCCAGCTCCCACTGTCCAGTTTGGGTAATAGTAACTGCCCAGCTCCCATAGACCAGGCTGGGTAGTGGTAACTGCCCAGCTCCCACAGTCCAGGCTGGGTAATGGTAACTGCCCAGCTCCCACAGTCCAGGCTGGGTAATAGTAACTGCCCAGCTCCCACAGTCCAGGCTGGGTAATAGTAATTGCCCAGCTCCCACAGTCCAGGCTGGGTAATAGTAACTGCCCAGCTCCCACAGTCCAGTCTGGGTAATAGTAATTGCCTACCTCCCACAGTCCAGGCTGGGTAATAGTAACTGCCCAGCTCCCACAGTCCAGGCTGGGTAATAGTAATTGCCTAGCTCCCACAGTGCAGGCTGGGTAATGGTAACTGCCCAGCTCCCACAGTCCAGGCTGGGTAATAGTAATTGCCTAGCTCCCACAGTGCAGGCTGGGTAATGGTAACTACCCAGCTCCTAAAGTGCAAGCTGGGTAATAGTAAGTCCCTAGCTCCCACAATCCAGGCTGGGTAATAGTAACTGACCAGCTCCCACTGTCCAGGCTGGGCAATAGTAACTGCCCCACTCCTGCAGTCCAGTTTGGGTAATAGTAACTGCCCGGCTCCCACTGTCCAGGTTGGGTAATAGTAACTGCCCAGCTCCCAAAGTCCAGGCTGGGCAATAGCCCACAGTCCAGGCTGCGTAATAGTAACTGCCCAGCTCGTACAGTCGAGGCTGGGTTATTGCAACTGCCCAGCTCCTACAGTCCAGGCTGGGTAATAGTAACTGCCCAGCTCCTACAGTCCAGGCTGGGTAATAGTAACTGCCCTGCTCCAACAATGCAGGCTAGGTGACAGCAACAGCCCAGCTCCCACAGTCCTGGTTGGATATTAGTAACTGCCCAGCTCCCACAATCTGGGCTCGGCAATAGCAACTGCCCAGCTCCCACAGTCCACGCTGGGCAATAGTAACTGCCCAGCTCCCACAGTCCAGGCTGGGGAACAGTAACTGCCCAGCTTCCACAGTCCAGGCTGGGTAATAGTAACGACCCAGCTCCCACAGTCCAGGCTGCGTAATAGTAACTGCCCAGCTCCCACAGTTCAGGCTGGGTAATAGTAACTGCCCTGCTCCCATAGCCCAGGCTGGGTAATAGTAACTGCCCAGCTCCCACAGTCCAGGCTGGGTAATAGTAACTGCCCAGCTCCCACAGGCCAGGCTCGGTAATAGTAACTGCCCAGCTCCCACAGTCCAGGCTGGGTAACGGTAACTGCCCAGCTCCCACAGTCCAGGCTGGATAATAGTAACTGCCCAGCTCCCACAGTCCAGGCTGGGTAATAGTAACTGCCCAGCTCCCACAGTCCAGTCTGGGTAATAGTAATTGCCTAGCTCCCACAGTCCAGTCTGGGTAATAGTAACTGCCCAGCTCCCACAGTTCAGGCTGGGTAATAGTAACTGCCCTGCTCCCATAGCCCAGGCTGGGTAATAGTAACTGCCCAGCTCCCACAGTCCAGTCTGGGTAATAGTAATTGCCTAGCTCCCACAGTGCAGGCTGGGTAATGGTAACTGCTCAGCTCCCACAGTCCAGGCTGGGTAATAGTAATTGCCTAGCTCCCACAGTGCAGGCTGGGTAATGGTAACTACCCAGCTCCTAAAGTGCAGGCTGGGTAATAGTAAGTCCCTAGCTCCCACAATCCAGGCTGGGTAATATTAACTGACCAGCTCCCACTGTCCAGGCTGGGCAATAGTAACTACCCGACTCCTGCAGTCCAGTTTGGGTAATAGTAACTGCCCAGCTCCCACTGTCCAGGTTGGGTAATAGTAACTGCCCAGCTCCCACTGTCCAGGTTGGGTAAATTAACTGCCCAGCTCCCACAGTCCAGGCTGGGCAATAGTAACTGCCCAGCTCCCACAGTCCAGGCTGGGCAATAGTAACTACCCAGCTCCCATAGTCCAGGCTGGGCAATAGCCCACAGTCCAGGCTGCGTAATAGTAACTGCCCAGCTCGTACAGTCGAGGCTGGGTTATTGCAACTGCCCAGCTCCTACAGTCCAGGCTGGGTAATAGTAACTGCCCAGCTCCTACAGTCCAGGCTGGGTAATAGTAACTGCCCTGCTCCCACAAGGTAGGCTAGGTGACATCAACAGCCCAGCTCCCACAGTCCTGGTTGGATATTAGTAACTGCCCAGCTCCCACAATCTGGGCTCCGCAATAGCAACTGCCCAGCTCCCACAGTCCACGCTGGGCAATAGTAACTGCCCAGCTCCCACAGTCCAGGCTGGGTTGTAGTAACTGGTCAGCTCCCACAGTCCACGCTGGGTAAAAGTAACTGCCCAGCTCCCACATTCCAGGCTGGGGAACAATATCGGCCCAGCTACACACCCAGGCTGGGCGATAGTAACTGCCCAGCTCCTACAGTCCAGGCTGCGTAATAGTAACTGCCCAGCTCCCACAGTTCAGGCTGGGTAATAGTAACTGCCCTGCTCCCATAGCCCAGGCTGGGTAATAATAACTGCCCAGCTCCCACAGTCCAGGCTGCGTAATAGTAACTGCCCAGCTCCCACAGTTCAGGCTGGGTAATAGTAACTGCCCAGCTCCCATAGTCCAGGCTGCGTAATAGTAACTGCCCAGCTCCCACAGTTCAGGCTGGGTAATAGTAACTGCCCAGCTCCCACAGTCCAGGCTGGATAATAGTAACTGCCCAGCTCCCACAGTTCAGGCTGGGTAATAGTAACTGCCCTGCTCCCATAGCCCAGGCTGGGTAATAGTAACTGCCCAGCTCCCATAGCCCAGGCTGGGTAATAGTAACTGCCCAGCTCCCACAGTCCAGGCTGGGTAATAGTAACTGCCCAGCTCCCACAGTCCAGGCTGGGTAATAGTAACTGCCCAGCTCCCACAGTCCAGGCTGGATAATAGTAACTGCCCAGCTCCCACAGTTCAGGCTGGGTAATAGTAACTGCCCTGCTCCCACAGTCCAGGCTGGGTAATAGTAACTGCCCTGCTCCCACAGTCCAGGCTGGGTAATAGTAATTGCACAGCTCCCACAGTCCTTACTGTGTAAATTAACTGCCCAGCTGCCACTGTCCAGGTTGGGTAAATTAACAGCCCAGCTTCCACAGTCCAGGCTGGGCAATAGTAACTGCCCAACTCCCACAATCCAGGCTGGGTAATAGTAACTGCCCAGATTCCACAGTTCACGCTGGGTAATAGTAACTGCCCAGCTCCCATAGCCCAGGCTGGGCAATATTAACTGCCCAGCTCCCACTGTCCAGGCTGGGTAATAGTAACTGCCCTACTCCCACTGTCCAGGCTGAGTAATAGTAATTGCCCAGCTCCCACAGTCCAGGCTGGGTAATAGTAACTGCCCAGCTCCCACAGTCCAGGCTGGGTAATAGTAACTGCCCAGCTCCCACAGTCCAGGCTGGTTAATAGTAACCACCCAGCTCCCACAGTCCAGGCTGGGTAAGAGTAACTGCCCATCTCCCACAGTCCAGGTTGGGTCATAGTAACTGCCTAGCTCCCACATTGCAGGCTGGGTAATGGTAACTGCCCAGCTCCCCCAGTCCAGGCTAGGCAGTAGTAACTGCCGAGCTCCTACAGTGCAGGCTGGGTAATAGTAACTGCCCAGCTCCTAAAGTGCAGGCTGGGTAATAGTAAGTCCCCAGCTCCCACAATCCAGGCTGGGTAATAGTAACTGACCAGCTCCCACTGTCCAGGCTGAGCAATAGTAACTGTCCAACTCCTGCAGTCCAGTTTGGGTAATAGTAACTGCACAGCTCCCAAAGTCCTTGCTGTGTAAATTAACTGCCCAGCGCCCACTATCCAGGTTGGGTAAATTATCAGCCCAGCTCCCACAGTCCAGGCTGGGCAATAGGAACTACCCAGCTCCCATAGTCCAGGCTGGGCAATAGCCCACAGTCCAGGCTGGGCAATAGCCCACAGTCCAGGCTGGGCAATAGCCCACAGTCCAGGCTGGGCAATAGCCCACAGTCCAGGCTGGGCAATAGCCCACAGTCCAGGCTGGGCAATAGCCCACAGTCCAGGCTGGGAAATAGTAACTGCCCAGCTCGTACAGTCAAGGCTGGGTAATTGCAACTGCCCAGCTCCTACAGTCCAGGCTGGGTAATAGTAACTGCCCAGCTCCCACAAGGCAGGCTAGGTAACAGCAACAGCCTAGCTCCCACAGTCCTGGTTGGATATTAGTAACTGCCCAGCTCCCACAATCTAGGCTCGGCAATAGCAACTGCCCAGCTCCCACAGTGCTGGCTGGTTAATATTAACTGCCCAGCTCCCACAGTCCAGGCTGGGTAATAGTAACAGCCCAGCTCCCACAGTCCAAGCTGGGCAATAGTAACTGGACAGCTCCCACAGATCAGGCTGGGTAATAGTAACTGCCCAGCTCCCACAATCCAGGGTGGGTATATTAACTGCCTAGCTCCCACAGTCCAGGCTGGGTAATAGTAACTGGACAGCTCCCACAGTCCAGGCTGGGAAATTGTAACTGCCCAGCTCCCACATTCCAGGCTGGTCAATAGTAAATGCCCAGCTTCCACAGTCCAGGGCTGGGTAATACTCACTGCCCAGCTCCCACAATGCAGGCTCCGTAAATTAACTGCCCAGCTCGCACAGTCCAGGTTGGGTAATAGTAACTGCCCAGCTCCCACAATCCAGGCTGGGAAATAGTAACTGCCCAGCTCCCACAGTCCAGGCTGGGTAATATTAATTGCCCAACTCCTACAGTCCAGGCTGCGTAATAGTAACTGCCCAGCTCCCACAGTTCAGGCTGGGTAATAGTAACTGCCCTGCTCCCATAGCCCAGTCTGGGTAATAGTAACTGCCCAGCTCCCACAGTCCAGGCTGCGTAATAGTAACTGCCCAGCTCCCACAGTTCAGGCTGGGTAATAGTAACTGCCCTGCTCCCATAGCCCAGGCTGGGTAATAGTAACTGCCCAGCTCCCACAGTCCAGGCTGGTTAATAGTAACTGCCCAGCTCCCACAGGCCAGGCTGGGTAATAGTAACTGCCCAGCTCCCACAGTCCAGGCTGGGTAACGGTAACTGCCCAGCTCCCACAGTCCAGGCTGGATAATAGTAACTGCCCAGCTCCCACAGTTCAGGCTGGGTAATAGTAACTGCCCTGCTCCCACAGTCCAGGCTGGGTAATAGTAATTGCACAGCTCCCACAGTCCTTGCTGTGTAAATTAACTGCCCAGCTGCCACTGTCCAGGTTGGGTAAATTAACAGCCCAGCTTCCACAGTCCAGGCTGGGCAATAGTAACTGCCCAACTCCCACAATCCAGGCTGGGTAATAGTAACTGCCCAGATTCCACAGTTCACGCTGGGTAATAGTAACTGCCCAGCTCCCATAGCCCAGGCTGGGCAATATTAACTGCCCAGCTCCCACTGTCCAGGCTGGGTAATAGTAACTGCCCTACTACCACTGTCCAGGTTGAGTAATAGTAATTGCCCAGCTCCCACAGTCCAGGCTGGGTAATAGTAACTGCCCAGCTCCCACAGTCCAGGCTGGTTAATAGTAACCGCCCAGCTCCCACAGTCCAGGCTGGGTAATAGTAATTGCCCAGCTCCCACAGTCCAGGCTGGGTAATAGTAACTGCCCAGCTCCCACAGTCCAGGCTGGGTAATAGTAACTGCCCAGCTCCCACAGTCCAGTCTGGGTAATAGTAATTGCCTAGCTCCCACAGTGCAGGCTGGGTAATGGTAACTGCCCAGCTCCCACAGTCCAGGCTGGGTAATAGTAATTGCCTAGCTCCCACAGTGCAGGCTGGGTAATGGTAACTACCCAGCTCCTAAAGTGCAGGCTGGGTAATAGTAAGTCCCTAGCTCCCACAATCCAGGCTGGGTAATATTAACTGACCAGCTCCCACTGTCCAGGCTGGGCAATAGTAACTGCCCCACTCCTGCAGTCCAGTTTGGGTAATAGTAACTGCCCAGCTCCCACTGTCCAGGTTGGGTAATAGTAACTGCCCAGCTCCCACTGTCCAGGTTGGGTAAATTAACTGCCCAGCTCCCACAGTCCAGGCTGGGCAATAGTAACTGCCCAGCTCCCACAGTCCAGGCTGGGCAATAGTAACTACCCAGCTCCCATAGTCCAGGCTGGGCAATAGCCCACAGTCCAGGCTGCGTAATAGTAACTGCCCAGCTCGTACAGTCGAGGCTGGGTTATTGCAACTGCCCAGCTCCTACAGTCAAGGCTGGGTAATAGTAACTGCCCAGCTCCTACAGTCCAGGCTGGGTAATAGTAACTGCCCTGCTCCCACAAGGCAGGCTAGGTGACAGCAACAGCCCAGCTCCCACAGTCCTGGTTGGATATTAGTAACTGCCCAGCTCCCACAATCTGGGCTCGGCAATAGCAACTGCCCAGCTCCCACAGTCCACGCTGGGCAATAGTAACTGCCCAGCTCCCACAGTCCAGGCTGGGTTGTAGTAACTGGTCAGCTCCCACAGTCCACGCTGGGTAAAAGTAACTGCCCAGCTCCTACAGTCCAGGCTGCGTAATAGTAACTGCCCAGCTCCCACAGTTCAGGCTGGATAATAGTAACTGCCCTGCTCCCATAGCCCAGGCTGGGTAATAGTAACTGCCCAGCTCCCACAGTCCAGGCTGCGTAATAGTAACTGCCCAGCTCCCACAGTTCAGGCTGGGTAATAGTAACTGCCCTGCTCCCATAGCCCAGGCTGGGTAATAGTAACTGCCCAGCTCCCACAGTCCAGGCTGGGTAATAGTAACTGCCCAGCTCCCACAGGCCAGGCTGGGTAATAGTAACTGCCCAGCTCCCACAGTCCAGGCTGGGTAACGGTAACTGCCCAGCTCCCACAGTCCAGGCTGGATAATAGTAACTGCCCAGCTCCCACAGTTCAGGCTGGGTAATAGTAACTGCCCTGCTCCCACAGTCCAGGCTGGGTAATAGTAATTGCACAGCTCCCACAGTCCTTGCTGTGTAAATTAACTGCCCAGCTGCCACTGTCCAGGTTGGGTAAATTAACAGCCCAGCTTCCACAGTCCAGGCTGGGCAATAGTAACTGCCCAACTCCCACAATCCAGGCTGGGTAATAGTAACTGCCCAGATTCCACAGTTCACGCTGGGTAATAGTAACTGCCCAGCTCCCATAGCCCAGGCTGGGCAATATTAACTGCCCAGCTCCCACTGTCCAGGCTGGGTAATAGTAACTGCCCTACTCCCACTGTCCAGGTTGAGTAATAGTAATTGCCCAGCTCCCACAGTCCAGGCTGGGTAATAGTAACTGCCCAGCTCCCACAGTCCAGGCTGGGTAATAGTAACTGCCCAGCTCCCACAGTCCAGGCTGGTTAATAGTAACCGCCCAGCTCCCACAGTCCAGGCTGGGTAAGAGTAACTGCCCATCTCCCACAGTCCAGGTTGGGTCATAGTAACTGCCCAGCTCCCACAGTCCAGGCTGCGTAATAGTAACTGCCCAGCTCCCACAGTTCAGGCTGGGTAATAGTAACTGCCCAGCTCCCACAGTCCAGGCTGGGTAATAGTAACTGCCCAGCTCCCACAGGCCAGGCTGGGTAATAGTAACTGCCCAGCTCCCACAGTCCAGGCTGGGTAACGGTAACTGCCCAGCTCCCACAGTCCAGGCTGGATAATAGTAACTGCCCAGCTCCCACAGTTCAGGCTGGGTAATAGTAACTGCCCTGCTCCCACAGTCCAGGCTGGGTAATAGTAATTGCACAGCTCCCACAGTCCTTGCTGTGTAAATTAACTGCCCAGCTGCCACTGTCCAGGTTGGGTAAATTAACAGCCCAGCTTCCACAGTCCAGGCTGGGCAATAGTAACTGCCCAACTCCCACAATCCAGGCTGGGTAATAGTAACTGCCCAGATTCCACAGTTCACGCTGGGTAATAGTAATTGCCCAGCTCCCATAGCCCAGGCTGGGTAATAGTAACTGCCCAGCTCCCACTGTCCAGGTTGAGTAATAGTAATTGCCCAGCTCCCACAGTCCAGGCTGGGTAATAGTAACTGCCCAGCTCCCACAGTCCAGGCTGGGTAATAGTAACTGCCCAGCTCCCACAGTCCAGGCTGGTTAATAGTAACCGCCCAGCTCCCACAGTCCAGGCTGGGTAAGAGTAACTGCCCATCTCCCACAGTCCAGGTTGGGTGATAGTAACTGCCTAGCTCCCTCATTGCAGGCTGGGTAATGGTAACTGCCCAGCTCCCCCAGTCCAGGCTAGGCAGTAGTAACTGCCGAGCTCCTACAGTGCAGGCTGGGTAATAGTAACTGCCCAGCTCCTAAAGTGCAGGCTGGGTAATAGTAAGTCCCCAGCTCCCACAATCCAGGCTGGGTAATAGTAACTGACCAGCTCCCACTGTCCAGGCTGGGCAATAGTAACTGCCCAACTCCTGCAGTCCAGTTTGGGTAATAGTAACTGCACAGCTCCCAAAGTCCTTGCTGTGTAAATTAACTGCCCAGCGCCCACTATCCAGGTTGGGTAAATTATCAGCCCAGCTCCCACAGTCCAGGCTGGGCAATAGTAACTACCCAGCTCCCATAGTCCAGGCTGGGCAATAGCCCACAGTCCAGGCTGGGCAATAGCCCACAGTCCAGGCTGGGCAATAGCCCACAGTCCAGGCTGGGCAATAGCCCACAGTCCAGGCTGGGAAATAGTAACTGCCCAGCTCGTACAGTCAAGGCTGGGTAATTGCAACTGCCCAGCTCCTACAGTCCAGGCTGGGTAATAGTAACTGCCCAGCTCCCACAATCCAGGCTGGGAAATAGTAACTGCCCAGCTCCCACAGTCCAGGCTGGGTAATATTAATTGCCCAACTCCCACAGTGCAGGCTGTGCAATAGTAACTGCCCATCTCCCACAGTCCAGGCTGGGTATTGGTAACAGCCCAGCTACCACATTCCAGTCTGGGTATTAGTAACTGCCCAACTCCCACAGTCCAGGCTGGGTATTGGTAACAGCCCAGCTACCACAATCCAGGCTGGGTATTGGAACAGCCCGGCTACCACAGTCCAGGCTGGGTAATATTAATTGCCCAACTGCCACAGTGCTGGCTGTGCAATAGTAACTGCCCAGCTCCTATAGTCCAATCTAGGTAATAGTAACTGCCCAGCTCCCTCATTGCAAGCTGGGTAATGGTAACTGCCCAGCTCTCACAGTCCAGGCTGGGCAATAGTAAATGTCGAGCTGCCACAGTCCAGGCTGGGTAGTAGTAACTGCCCAGCTCCTACAGTCCAGGCTGCGTAATAGTAACTGCCCAGCTCCCACAGTCCAGGCTGGGGAATGGTAACTGCCCAGCTCCCACAATCCAGGCTGGATGATAGTGACTACCCAGCTCCCACTGTCCAGCTTGGGTAATAGTAACTGCCCAGCTCCCACAATCCAGGCTGCGTAATAGTAACTGCCCAGCTCCCACAGTTCAGGCTGGGTAATAGTAACTGCCCTGCTCCCATAGCCCAGGCTGGGTAATAGTAACTGCCCAGCTCCCACAGTCCAGGCTGGTTAATAGTAACTGCCCAGCTCCCACAGGCCAGGCTCGGTAATAGTAACTGCCCAGCTCCCACAGTCCAGGCTGGGTAACGGTAACTGCCCAGCTCCCACAGTCCAGGCTGGATAATAGTAACTGCCCAGCTCCCACAGTTCAGGCTGGGTAATAGTAACTGCCCTGCTCCCACAGTCCAGGCTGGGTAATAGTAATTGCACAGCTCCCACAGTCCTTGCTGTGTAAATTAACTGCCCAGCTGCCACTGTCCAGGTTGGGTAAATTAACAGCCCAGCTTCCACAGTCCAGGCTGGGCAATAGTAACTGCCCAACTCCCACAATCCAGGCTGGGTAATAGTAACTGCCCAGATTCCACAGTTCACGCTGGGTAATAGTAACTGCCCAGCTCCCATAGCCCAGGCTGGGCAATATTAACTGCCCAGCTCCCACTGTCCAGGCTGGGTAATAGTAACTGCCCTACTCCCACTGTCCAGGTTGAGTAATAGTAATTGCCCAGCTCCCACAGTCCAGTCTGGGTAATAGTAACTGCCCAGCTCCCACAGTCCAGGCTGGTTAATAGTAACCGCCCAGCTCCCACAGTCCAGGCTGGGTAATAGTAATTGCCCAGCTCCCACAGTCCAGGCTGGGTAATAGTAACTGCCCAGCTCCCACAGTCCAGTCTGGGTAATAGTAATTGCCTAGCTCCCACAGTGCAGGCTGGGTAATGGTAACTGCCCAGCTCCCACAGTCCAGGCTGGGTAATAGTAATTGCCTAGCTCCCACAGTGCAGGCTGGGTAATGGTAACTACCCAGCTCCTAAAGTGCAGGCTGGGTAATAGTAAGTCCCTAGCTCCCACAATCCAGGCTGGGTAATATTAACTGACCAGCTCCTACTGTCCAGGCTGGGCAATAGTAACTGCCCCACTCCTGCAGTCCAGTTTGGGTAATAGTAACTGCCCAGCTCCCACTGTCCAGTTTGGGTAATAGTAACTGCCCAGCTCCCACTGTCCAGGTTGGGTAAATTAACTGCCCAGCTCCCACAGTCCAGGCTGGGCAATAGTAACTGCCCAGCTCCCACAGTCCAGGCTGGGCAATAGTAACTACCCAGCTCCCATAGTCCAGGCTGGGCAATAGCCCACAGTCCAGGCTGCGTAATAGTAACTGCCCAGCTCGTACAGTCGAGGCTGGGTTATTGCAACTGCCCCGCTCCTACAGTCAAGGCTGGGTAATAGTAACTGCCCAGCTCCTACAGTCCAGGCTGGGTAATAGTAACTGCCCTGCTCCCACAAGGCAGGCTAGGTGACAGCAACAGCCCAGCTCCCACAGTCCTGGTTGGATATTAGTAACTGCCCAGCTCCCACAATCTGGGCTCGGCAATAGCAACTGCCCAGCTCCCACAGTCCACGCTGGGCAATAGTAACTGCCCAGCTCCCACAGTCCAGGCTGGGTTGTAGTAACTGGTCAGCTCCCACAGTCCACGCTGGGTAAAAGTAACTGCCCAGCTCCTACAGTCCAGGCTGCGTAATAGTAACTGCCCAGCTCCCACAGTTCAGGCTGGGTAATAGTAACTGCCCTGCTCCCACAGTCCAGGCTGGGTAATAGTAATTGCACAGCTCCCACAGTCCTTGCTGTGTAAATTAACTGCCCAGCTGCCACTGTCCAGGTTGGGTAAATTAACAGCCCAGCTTCCACAGTCCAGGCTGGGCAATAGTAACTGCCCAACTCCCACAATCCAGGCTGGGTAATAGTAACTGCCCAGATTCCACAGTTCACGCTGGGTAATAGTAACTGCCCAGCTCCCATAGCCCAGGCTGGGCAATATTAACTGCCCAGCTCCCACTGTCCAGGCTGGGTAATAGTAACTGCCCTACTCCCACTGTCCAGGTTGAGTAATAGTAATTGCCCAGCTCCCACAGTCCAGGCTGGGTAATAGTAACTGCCCAGCTCCCACAGTCCAGGCTGGGTAATAGTAACTGCCCAGCTCCCACAGTCCAGGCTGGTTAATAGTAACCGCCCAGCTCCCACAGTCCAGGCTGGGTAAGAGTAACTGCCCATCTCCCACAATCCAGGTTGGGTGATAGTAACTGCCTAGCTCCCTCATTGCAGGCTGGGTAATGGTAACTGCCCAGCTCCCCCAGTCCAGGCTAGGCAGTAGTAACTGCCGAGCTCCTACAGTGCAGGCTGGGTAATAGTAACTGCCCAGCTCCTAAAGTGCAGGCTGGGTAATAGTAAGTCCCCAGCTCCCACAATCCAGGCTGGGTAATAGTAACTGACCAGCTCCCACTGTCCAGGCTGGGCAATAGTAACTGCCCAACTCCTGCAGTCCAGTTTGGGTAATAGTAACTGCACAGCTCCCAAAGTCCTTGCTGTGTAAATTAACTGCCCAGCGCCCACTATCCAGGTTGGGTAAATTATCAGCCCAGCTCCCACAGTCCAGGCTGGGCAATAGTAACTACCCAGCTCCCATAGTCCAGGCTGGGCAATAGCCCACAGTCCAGGCTGGGCAATAGCCCACAGTCCAGGCTGGGCAATAGCCCACAGTCCAGGCTGGGCAATAGCCCACAGTCCAGGCTGGGAAATAGTAACTGCCCAGCTCGTACAGTCAAGGCTGGGTAATTGAAACTGCCCAGCTCCAACAGTCCAGGCTGGGTAATAGTAACTGCCCAGCTCCCACAATCCAGGCTGGGAAATAGTAACTGCCCAGCTCCCACAGTCCAGGCTGGGTAATATTAATTGCCCAACTCCCACAGTGCAGGCTGTGCAATAGTAACTGCCCATCTCCCACAGTCCAGGCTGGGTATTGGTAACAGCCCAGCTACCACATTCCAGTCTGGGTATTAGTAACTGCCCAACTCCCACAGTCCAGGCTGGGTATTGGTAACAGCCCAGCTACCACAATCCAGGCTGGGTATTGGAACAGCCCGGCTACCACAGTCCAGGCTGGGTAATATTAATTGCCCAACTGCCACAGTGCTGGCTGTGCAATAGTAACTGCCCAGCTCCTATAGTCCAATCTAGGTAATAGTAACTGCCCAGCTCCCTCATTGCAAGCTGGGTAATAGTAACTGCCCAGCTCTCACAGTCCAGGCTGGGCAATAGTAAATGTCGAGCTGCCACAGTCCAGGCTGGGTAGTAGTAACTGCCCAGCTCCTACAGTCCAGGCTGCGTAATAGTAACTGCCCAGCTCCCAAAGTCCAGGCTGGGGAATGGTAACTGCCCAGCTCCCACAATCCAGGCTGGATGATAGTGACTACCCAGCTCCCACTGTCCAGCTTGGGTAATAGTAACTGCCCAGCTCCCACAATCCAGGCTGCGTAATAGTAACTGCCCAGCTCCCACAGTTCAGGCTGGGTAATAGTAACTGCCCTGCTCCCATAGCCCAGGCTGGGTAATAGTAACTGCCCAGCTCCCACAGTCCAGGCTGGTTAATAGTAACTGCCCAGCTCCCACAGGCCAGGCTGGGTAATAGTAACTGCCCAGCTCCCACAGTCCAGGCTGGGTAACGGTAACTGCCCAGCTCCCACAGTCCAGGCTGGATAATAGTAACTGCCCAGCTCCCACAGTTCAGGCTGGGTAATAGTAACTGCCCTGCTCCCACAGTCCAGGCTGGGTAATAGTAATTGCACAGCTCCCACAGTCCTTGCTGTGTAAATTAACTGCCCAGCTGCCAATGTCCAGGTTGGGTAAATTAACAGCCCAGCTTCCACAGTCCAGGCTGGGCAATAGTAACTGCCCAACTCCCACAATCCAGGCTGGGTAATAGTAACTGCCCAGATTCCACAGTTCACGCTGGGTAATAGTAACTGCCCAGCTCCCATAGCCCAGGCTGGGCAATATTAACTGCCCAGCTCCCACTGTCCAGGCTGGGTAATAGTAACTGCCCTACTCCCACTGTCCAGGTTGAGTAATAGTAATTGCCCAGCTCCCACAGTCCAGGCTGGGTAATAGTAACTGCCCAGCTCCCACAGTCCAGGCTGGTTAATAGTAACCGCCCAGCTCCCACAGTCCAGGCTGGGTAATAGTAATTGCCCAGCTCCCACAGTCCAGGCTGGGTAATAGTAACTGCCCAGCTCCCACAGTCCAGTCTGGGTAATAGTAATTGCCTAGCTCCCACAGTGCAGGCTGGGTAATGGTAACTGCCCAGCTCCCACAGTCCAGGCTGGGTAATAGTAATTGCCTAGCTCCCACAGTGCAGGCTGGGTAATGGTAACTACCCAGCTCCTAAAGTGCAGGCTGGGTAATAGTAAGTCCCTAGCTCCCACAATCCAGGCTGGGTAATATTAACTGACCAGCTCCTACTGTCCAGGCTGGGCAATAGTAACTGCCCCACTCCTGCAGTCCAGTTTGGGTAATAGTAACTGCCCAGCTCCCACTGTCCAGGTTGGGTAATAGTAACTGCCCAGCTCCCACTGTCCAGGTTGGGTAAATTAACTGCCCAGCTCCCACAGTCCAGGCTGGGCAATAGTAACTGCCCAGCTCCCACAGTCCAGGCTGGGCAATAGTAACTACCCAGCTCCCATAGTCCAGGCTGGGCAATAGCCCACAGTCCAGGCTGCGTAATAGTAACTGCCCAGCTCGTACAGTCGAGGCTGGGTTATTGCAACTGCCCAGCTCCTACAGTCAAGGCTGGGTAATAGTAACTGCCCAGCTCCTACAGTCCAGGCTGGGTAATAGTAACTGCCCTGCTCCCACAAGGCAGGCTAGGTGACAGCAACAGCCCAGCTCCCACAGTCCTGGTTGGATATTAGTAACTGCCCAGCTCCCACAATCTGGGCTCGGCAATAGCAACTGCCCAGCTCCCACAGTCCACGCTGGGCAATAGTAACTGCCCAGCTCCCACAGTCCAGGCTGGGTTGTAGTAACTGGTCAGCTCCCACAGTCCACGCTGGGTAAAAGTAACTGCCCAGCTCCCACAGTCCAGGCTGGGGAACAATATCGGCCCAGCTACACACCCAGGCTGGGCGATAGTAACTGCCCAGCTCCTACAGTCCAGGCTGCGTAATAGTAACTGCCCAGCTCCCACAGTTCATGCTGGGTAATAGTAACTGCCCTGCTCCCATAGCCCAGGCTGGGTAATAGTAACTGCCCAGCTCCCACAGTCCAGGCTGCGTAATAGTAACTGCCCAGCTCCCACAGTTCAGGCTGGGTAATAGTAACTGCCCTGCTCCCATAGCCCAGGCTGGGTAATAGTAACTGCCCAGCTCCCACAGTCCAGGCTGGGTAATAGTAACTGCCCAGCTCCCACAGGCCAGGCTGGGTAATAGTAACTGCCCAGCTCCCACAGTCCAGGCTGGGTAACGGTAACTGCCCAGCTCCCACAGTCCAGGCTGGATAATAGTAACTGCCCAGCTCCCACAGTTCAGGCTGGGTAATAGTAACTGCCCTGCTCCCACAGTCCAGGCTGGGTAATAGTAATTGCACAGCTCCCATTGTCCTTGCTGTGTAAATTAACTGCCCAGCTGCCACTGTCCAGGTTGGGTAAATTAACAGCCCAGCTTCCACAGTCCAGGCTGGGCAATAGTAACTGCCCAACTCCCACAATCCAGGCTGGGTAATAGTAACTGCCCAGATTCCACAGTTCACGCTGGGTAATAGTAACTGCCCAGCTCCCATAGCCCAGGCTGGGCAATATTAACTGCCCAGCTCCCACTGTCCAGGCTGGGTAATAGTAACTGCCCTACTCCCACTGTCCAGGTTGAGTAATAGTAATTGCCCAGCTCCCACAGTCCAGGCTGGGTAATAGTAACTGCCCAGCTCCCACAGTCCAGGCTGGGTAATAGTAACTACCCAGCTCCCACTGACCAGGCTGGGTAATAGTAACTGCCCAGCTCCCACAGTCCAGGCTGGGTAATAGTAACTGCCCAGCTCCCACAGTCCAGGCTGGGTAATAGTAACTGCCCAGCTCCCACAGTCCAGGCTGGTTAATAGTAACCGCCCAGCTCCCACAGTCCAGGCTGGGTAAGAGTAACTGCCCATCTCCCACAGTCCAGGTTGGGTGATAGTAACTGCCTAGCTCCCTCATTGCAGGCTGGGTAATGGTAACTGCCCAGCTCCCCCAGTCCAGACTAGGCAGTAGTAACTGCCGAGCTCCTACAGTGCAGGCTGGGTAATAGTAACTGCCCAGCTCCTAAAGTGCAGGCTGGGTAATAGTAAGTCCCCAGCTCCCACAATCCAGGCTGGGTAATAGTAACTGACCAGCTCCCACTGTCCAGGCTGGGCAATAGTAACTGCCCAACTCCTGCAGTCCAGTTTGGGTAATAGTAACTGCACAGCTCCCAAAGTCCTTGCTGTGTAAATTAACTGCCCAGCGCCCACTATCCAGGTTGGGTAAATTATCAGCCCAGCTCCCACAGTCCAGGCTGGGCAATAGTAACTACCCAGCTCCCATAGTCCAGGCTGGGCAATAGCCCACAGTCCAGGCTGGGCAATAGCCCACAGTCCAGGCTGGGCAATAGCCCACAGTCCAGGCTGGGAAATAGTAACTGCCCAGCTCGTACAGTCAAGGCTGGGTAATTGCAACTGCCCAGCTCCTACAGTCCAGGCTGGGTAATAGTAACTGCCCAGCTCCCACAATCCAGGCTGGGAAATAGTAACTGCCCAGCTCCCACAGTCCAGGCTGGGTAATATTAATTGCCCAACTCCCACAGTGCAGGCTGTGCAATAGTAACTGCCCATCTCCCACAGTCCAGGCTGGGTATTGGTAACAGCCCAGCTACCACATTCCAGTCTGGGTATTAGTAACTGCCCAACTCCCACAGTCCAGGCTGGGTATTGGTAACAGCCCAGCTACCACAATCCAGGCTGGGTATTGGAACAGCCCGGCTACCACAGTCCAGGCTGGGTAATATTAATTGCCCAACTGCCACAGTGCTGGCTGTGCAATAGTAACTGCCCAGCTCCTATAGTCCAATCTAGGTAATAGTAACTGCCCAGCTCCCTCATTGCAAGCTGGGTAATAGTAACTGCCCAGCTCTCACAGTCCAGGCTGGGCAATAGTAAATGTCGAGCTGCCACAGTCCAGGCTGGGTAGTAGTAACTGCCCAGCTCCTACAGTCCAGGCTGCGTAATAGTAACTGCCCAGCTCCCACAGTCCAGGCTGGGGAATGGTAACTGCCCAGCTCCCACAATCCAGGCTGGATGATAGTGACTACCCAGCTCCCACTGTCCAGCTTGGGTAATAGTAACTGCCCAGCTCCCACAATCCAGGCTGCGTAATAGTAACTGCCCAGCTCCCACAGTTCAGGCTGGGTAATAGTAACTGCCCTGCTCCCATAGCCCAGGCTGGGTAATAGTAACTGCCCAGCTCCCACAGTCCAGGCTGGTTAATAGTAACTGCCCAGCTCCCACAGGCCAGGCTCGGTAATAGTAACTGCCCAGCTCCCACAGTCCAGGCTGGGTAACGGTAACTGCCCAGCTCCCACAGTCCAGGCTGGATAATAGTAACTGCCCAGCTCCCACAGTTCAGGCTGGGTAATAGTAACTGCCCTGCTCCCACAGTCCAGGCTGGGTAATAGTAATTGCACAGCTCCCACAGTCCTTGCTGTGTAAATTAACTGCCCAGCTGCCACTGTCCAGGTTGGGTAAATTAACAGCCCAGCTTCCACAGTCCAGGCTGGGCAATAGTAACTGCCCAACTCCCACAATCCAGGCTGGGTAATAGTAACTGCCCAGATACCACAGTTCACGCTGGGTAATAGTAACTGCCCAGCTCCCATAGCCCAGGCTGGGCAATATTAACTGCCCAGCTCCCACTGTCCAGGCTGGGTAATAGTAACTGCCCTACTCCCACTGTCCAGGTTGAGTAATAGTAATTGCCCAGCTCCCACAGTCCAGGCTGGGTAATAGTAACTGCCCAGCTCCCACAGTCCAGGCTGGTTAATAGTAACCGCCCAGCTCCCACAGTCCAGGCTGGGTAATAGTAATTGCCCAGCTCCCACAGTCCAGGCTGGGTAATAGTAACTGCCCAGCTCCCACAGTCCAGTCTGGGTAATAGTAATTGCCTAGCTCCCACAGTGCAGGCTGGTTAATGGTAACTGCCCAGCTCCCACAGTCCAGGCTGGGTAATAGTAATTGCCTAGCTCCCACAGTGCAGGCTGGGTAATGGTAACTACCCAGCTCCTAAAGTGCAGGCTGGGTAATAGTAAGTCCCTAGCTCCCACAATCCAGGCTGGGTAATATTAACTGACCAGCTCCTACTGTCCAGGCTGGGCAATAGTAACTGCCCCACTCCTGCAGTCCAGTTTGGGTAATAGTAACTGCCCAGCTCCCACTGTCCAGGTTGGGTAATAGTAACTGCCCAGCTCCCACTGTCCAGGTTGGGTAAATTAACTGCCCAGCTCCCACAGTCCAGGCTGGGCAATAGTAACTGCCCAGCTCCCACAGTCCAGGCTGGGCAATAGTAACTACCCAGCTCCCATAGTCCAGGCTGGGCAATAGCCCACAGTCCAGGCTGCGTAATAGTAACTGCCCAGCTCGTACAGTCGAGGCTGGGTTATTGCAACTGCCCAGCTCCTACAGTCAAGGCTGGGTAATAGTAACTGCCCAGCTCCTACAGTCCAGGCTGGGTAATAGTAACTGCCCTGCTCCCACAAGGCAGGCTAGGTGACAGCAACAGCCCAGCTCCCACAGTCCTGGTTGGATATTAGTAACTGCCCAGCTCCCACAATCTGGGCTCGGCAATAGCAACTGCCCAGCTCCCACAGTCCACGCTGGGCAATAGTAACTGCCCAGCTCCCACAGTCCAGGCTGGGTTGTAGTAACTGGTCAGCTCCCACAGTCCACGCTGGGTAAAAGTAACTGCCCAGCTCCCACAGTCCAGGCTGGGGAACAATATCGGCCCAGCTACACACCCAGGCTGGGCGATAGTAACTGCCCAGCTCCTACAGCCCAGGCTGCGTAATAGTAACTGCCCAGCTCCCACAGTTCAGGCCGGGTAATAGTAACTGCCCTGCTCCCATAGCCCAGGCTGGGTAATAGTAACTGCCCAGCTCCCACAGTCCAGGCTGCGTAATAGTAACTGCCCAGCTCCCACAGTTCAGGCTGGGTAATAGTAACTGCCCTGCTCCCATAGCCCAGGCTGGGTAATAGTAACTGCCCAGCTCCCACAGTCCAGGCTGGGTAATAGTAACTGCCCAGCTCCCACAGGCCAGGCTGGGTAATAGTAACTGCCCAGCTCCCACAGTCCAGGCTGGGTAACGGTAACTGCCCAGCTCCCACAGTCCAGGCTGGATAATAGTAACTGCCCAGCTCCCACAGTTCAGGCTGGGTAATAGTAACTGCCCTGCTCCCACAGTCCAGGCTGGGTAATAGTAATTGCACAGCTCCCACAGTCCTTGCTGTGTAAATTAACTGCCCAGCTGCCACTGTCCAGGTTGGGTAAATTAACAGCCCAGCTTCCACAGTCCAGGCTGGGCAATAGTAACTGCCCAACTCCCACAATCCAGGCTGGGTAATAGTAACTGCCCAGATTCCACAGTTCACGCTGGGTAATAGTAACTGCCCAGCTCCCATAGCCCAGGCTGGGCAATATTAACTGCCCAGCTCCCACTGTCCAGGCTGGGTAATAGTAACTGCCCTACTCCCACTGTCCAGGTTGAGTAATAGTAATTGCCCAGCTCCCACAGTCCAGGCTGGGTAATAGTAACTGCCCAGCTCCCACAGTCCAGGCTGGGTAATAGTAACTGCCCAGCTCCCACAGTCCAGGCTGGTTAATAGTAACCGCCCAGCTCCCACAGTCCAGGCTGGGTAAGAGTAACTGCCCATCTCCCACAGTCCAGGTTGGGTGATAGTAACTGCCTAGCTCCCTCATTGCAGGCTGGGTAATGGTAACTGCCCAGCTCCCCCAGTCCAGGCTAGGCAGTAGTAACTGCCGAGCTCCTACAGTGCAGGCTGGGTAATAGTAACTGCCCAGCTCCTAAAGTGCAGGCTGGGTAATAGTAAGTCCCCAGCTTCCACAATCCAGGCTGGGTAATAGTAACTGACCAGCTCCCACTGTCCAGGCTGGGCAATAGTAACTGCCCAACTCCTGCAGTCCAGTTTGGGTAATAGTAACTGCACAGCTCCCAAAGTCCTTGCTGTGTAAATTAACTGCCCAGCGCCCACTATCCAGGTTGGGTAAATTATCAGCCCAGCTCCCACAGTCCAGGCTGGGCAATAGTAACTACCCAGCTCCCACAGTCCAGGCTGGGCAATAGCCCACAGTCCAGGCTGGGCAATAGCCCACAGTCCAGGCTGGGCAATAGCCCACAGTCCAGGCTGGGCAATAGCCCACAGTCCAGGCTGGGCAATAGCCCACAGTCCAGGCTGGGAAATAGTAACTGCCCAGCTCGTACAGTCAAGGCTGGGTAATTGCAACTGCCCAGCTCCTACAGTCCAGGCTGGGTAATAGTAACTGCCCAGCTCCCACAATCCAGGCTGGGAAATAGTAACTGCCCAGCTCCCACAGTCCAGGCTGGGTAATATTAATTGCCCAACTCCCACAGCCCAGGCTGGGAAATAGTAACTGCCCAGCTCCCACAGCCCAGGCTGAGTAATAGTAACTGCCCTACTCCCACAGTCCTGGTTGGATATTAGTAACTGTCCAGCTCCCACAATCTAGGCTCAGCAATAGCAACTGCCCAGCTCCCACAGTCCAGGCTGGGTAATAGTAACTGCCCAGCTCCCACATCCCAGGCTGGGTAATAGTAACTGCCCAGCTCCCACAGTCCAGGCTGGGTAATAGTAACAGCCCAGCTCCCACAGCCCAAGCTGGGTAATTGTAACTGCCCAGCTGCCACAGTCCAGGCTGGGTAATAGCAACTGCCCAGCTCCCACATTCCAGGCTGGGGAATGGTAACTGCCCAGCTCCCACAATCCAGGCTGGATGATAGTGACTACCCAGCTCCCACTGTTCAGCTTGGGTAATGGTAACTGCCCAGCTCCCACAATCCAGGCTGGGTAAGAGTAACTACCCAGCTCCCACAGTCCAGGCTGGATAATAGTAACTGCCCAGCTCCCACAATCCAGGCTGGGTAAGAGTAACTACCCAGCTCCCACTGACCAGGCTGGGTAATAGTAACTGCACAGCTCCCACAGTCCAGGCTGGGAAATTGTAACTGCTCAGCTCCCACATTCCAGGCTGGGCAATATTAACTGCCCAGCTCCCACTGTCCAGACTGGGTAATAGTAACTGCCCAGCTCCCACAGTCCAGGTTGGGCAATAGTTACTGCCCAGCTGCCTAAATCCAGACTGGATAATAGTAACTGCCCAGCTCCCATAGTCCAGGTTGGATATTAGTATTTGCCCAGCTCCCACAATCTATGCTCGGCAATAGCAACTGCCCAGCTCCCACAGTCCAGGTTGGGTAATAGTAACTGCCCAGCTCCCACTGTCCAGACTGGGTAATAGTAACTGTCCAGCTCCCACAGTCCAAGTTTGGTAATAGTAACTGCCCAGTTCCCACAATCCAGGCTGGGTAATAGTAACTGCCCAGCTCCCACAGTCCAGGTTGGACAATAGTTACTGCCCAGCTGCCTTAATCCAGACTGGGTAATAGTAACTGCCCAGCTCCCATAGTCCAGGTTGGATATTACTATTTGCCCAGCTCCCACAATCTATGCTCGGTAATAGCAACTGCCCAGCTCCCTCAGTCCAGGTTGGGTAATAGTAACTGCCCAGTTCTTTACAGTCCAGGCTGGGTAATAGTTACTGCCCAGCTCCCTAAATCCAGGCTGGGTAACAGTAACTGCCCAGCTCCCACATTCCAGACTTGGTAATAGCTACTGCCCAGCTCCCACATTCCAGGCTGGCGAATGGTAACTGCCCAGCTCCCACAATCCAGGCTGGATGATAATAACTACCCAGCTCCCACTGTCCAGCTTGGGTAATAGTAACTGCCCAGCTCCCACAATCCAGGCTGGGAAATTGTAACTGCCCAGCTCCCACAGTCCAGGCTGGGAAATTGTAACTGCCCAGCTCCCACAGTCCAGGCTGGGTAATAGTAACTACCCAGCTCCCACTGACCAGGCTGGGTAATAGTAACTTTGCAGCTCCCACAGTCCAGGCCGGGAAATTGTAACTGCCCAGCTCCCACATTCCAGGCTGGTCAATAGTAAATGCCCAGCTTCCACAGTCCAGGGCTGGGTATACTCACTGCCCAGCTCCCACAATGCAGGCTGCGTAAATTAACTGCCCAGCTCGCACAGTCCAGGTTGGGTAATAGTAGCTGCCCAGCTCCCACAATCCAGGCTGGGAAATAGTAACTGCCCATCTCCCACAGTCCAGGCTGGGTATTGGTAACAGCCCAGCTACCACAGTCCAGGCTGGGTAATACTAATTGCCCAACTCCCACAGTGCAGGCTGTGCAATAGTAACTGCCCATCTCCCACAGTCCAGGCTGGGTATTGGTAACAGCCCAGCTACCACATTCCAGGCTGGGTATTAGTAACTGCCCAACTCCCACAGTCCAGGCTGGGTATTGGTAACTGCCCAGCTACCACAGTCCAGGCTGGGTATTGGTAACAGCCCAGCTACCACAGTCCAGGCTGGGTAATATTAATTGCCCAACTGCCACAGTGCTGGCTGTGCAATAGTAACTGCCCAGCTCCTATAGTCCAATCTAGGTAATAGTAACTGCCCAGCTCCCTCATTGCAAGCTGGGTAATAGTAACTGCCCAGCTCTCACAGTCCAGGCTGTGCAATAGTAAATGTCCAGCTGCCACAGTCCAGGCTGGGTAGTAGTAACTGCCCAGCTCCTACAGTCCAGGCTGCGTAATAGTAACTGCCCAGCTCCCACAGTCCAGGCTGGGGAATGGTAACTGCCCAGCTCCCACAATCCAGGCTGGATGATAGTGACTACCCAGCTCCCACTGTCCAGCTTGGGTCATAGTAACTGCCCAGCTCCCACAATCCAGGCTGGTAAGAGTAACTACCCAGCTCCCACAGTCCTGGCTGGATAATAGCAACTGCCCAGCTCCCATAAGGCAGGCTGGGTAACAGCAACTGCCCAGCACCCACAGTCCTGGTTGGATATTAGTAACTGCCCAGCTCCCACAATCTAGGCTCAGCAATAGCAACTGCCCAGCTCCCACAGTCCAGGCTGGGTAATAGTAACTGCCCAGCTCCCACAGCCCAGGCTGGCTTATAGTAACTGCCCAGCTCCCACAGCCCAGGCTGGGAAATAGTAACTGCCCAGCTCCCACAGCCCAGGCTGGGTAATAGTAATTGCCCAGCTCCCACAGCCCAGGCTGGGAAATAGTAACCGCCCAGCTCCCACAGCCCAGGCTGGGTAATAGTAACTGCTCAGCTCCCACAGCCCAGGCTGGGAAATAGTAACTGCCCAGCTCCCACAGCCCAGGCTGGGTAATAGTAACTGCCCAACTCCCACAGTCCTGGTTGGATATTAGTAACTGTCCAGCTCCCACAATCTAGGCTCAGCAATAGCAACTGCCCAGCTCCCACAGTCCAGGCTGGGTAATAGTAACTGCCCAGCTCCCACAGCCCAGGCTGGGTAATAGTAACTGCCCAGCTCCCACAGCCCAGGCTGGGTAATAGTAACTGCCCAGCTCCCACAGCCCAGGCTGGGTAATAGTAACTGCCCAGCTCCCACAGCCCAGGCTGGGTAATAGTAACTGCCCAGCTGCCACAGTCCAGCCTGGGTAATAGCAACTGCCCAGCTCCCACATTCCAGGCTGGGGAATGGTAACTGCCCAGCTCCCACAATCCAGGCTGGATGATAGTGACTACCCAGCTCCCACTGTCCAGCTTGGGTAATAGTAACTGCCCAGCTCCCACAATCCAGGCTGGGTAAGAGTAACTACCCAGCTCCCACAGTCCAGGCTGGATAATAGTAACTGCCCAGCTCCCACAATCCAGGCTGGGTAAGAGTAACTACCCAGCTCCCACTGACCAGGCTGGGTAATAGTAACTGCCCAGCTCCCACAGTCCAGGCTGGGTAATAGTAACTGCCCAGCTCCCACATTCCAGGCTGGGCAATATTAACTGCCCAGCTCCCACAATCCAGGCTGGGTAATAGTAACTGCCCAGCTCCCACAATCCAGGCTGGGTAATAGTAACTGCCCAGCTCCCACAGTCCAGGTTGGGCAATAGTTACTGCCCAGCTGCCTAAATCCAGACTGGATAATAGTAACTGCCCAGCTCCCATAGTCCAGGTTGGATATTAGTATTTGCCCAGCTCCCACAATCTATGCTCGGCAATAGCAACTGCCCAGCTCCCTCAGTCCAGGTTGGGTAATAGTAACTGCCCAGTTCTTTACAGTCCAGGCTGGGTAATAGTTACTGCCCAGCGCCCTAAATCCAGGCTGGGCAATAGTAACTGCCCAGCTCCCACAGTCCAGGCTGGGTAATAGTTACTGCCCAGCTCCCTAAATCCAGACTGGGTAATAGTAACTGCCCAGCTCCCATAGTCCAGGTTGGATATTAATAACTGCACAGCTCCCACAATCTACGCTCGGCAATAGCAACTGCCCAGCTCCCACAGTCCAGGCTGGGTAATAGTAACTGCTCAGCTCACACTGTCCAGGCTGGGGAATAGTAACAGCCCAGCTCCCACAGTCCAGGTTAGGTAATAGTAACTGCCCAGCTCCCACAGTCCAGGCTGGGCAATAGTAACTGCCCAGCTGCTACAGTCCAGGCTGGGTAATAGCAACTGCCCAGCTCCCACATTCCAGGCTGGGGAATGGTAACTGCCCAGCTCCCACAATCCAGGCTGGATGATAGTGACTACCCAGCTCCCACTGTCCAGCTTGGGTAATAGTATCTGCCCAGCTCCCACAATCCAGGCTGGGTAAGAGTAACTACCCAGCTCCCACAGTCCAGGCTGGATAATAGTAACTGCCCAACTCCCACAATCCAGGCTGGGTAAGAGTAACTACCCAGCTCCCACTGAC
Source organism: Carcharodon carcharias (assembly GCF_017639515.1). Lineage (NCBI taxonomy): Eukaryota > Metazoa > Chordata > Chondrichthyes > Lamniformes > Lamnidae > Carcharodon > Carcharodon carcharias. The sequence goes on along the minus strand of NC_054474.1, from coordinate 116,856,597 downwards.
CAGGCTGGGTAATAGTAACTGCCCAGCTCCCACAGTCCAGGCTGGGAAATTGTAACTGCCCAGCTCCCACATTCCAGGCTGGGCAATATTAACTGCCCAGCTCCCACTGTCCAGACTGGGTAATAGTAACTGTCCAGCTCCCACAGTCCAAGTTTGGTAATAGTAACTGCCCAGCTCCCACAATCCAGGCTGGGTAATAGTAACTGCCCAGCTCCCGCAGTCCAGGTTGGGCAATAGTTACTGCCCAGCTGCCTAAATCCAGACTGGGTAATAGTAACTGCCCAGCTCCCATAGTCCAGGTTGGATATTAGTATTTGCCCAGCTCCCACAATCTATGCTCGGTAATAGCAACTGCCCAGCTCCCACAGTCCAGGTTGGGTAATAGTAACTGCCCAGTTCTTTACAGTCCAGGCTGAGTAATAGTTACTGCCCAGCTCCCTAAATCCAGGCTGGGTAATAGTAACTGCCCAGCTCCCACATTCCAGACTTGGTAATAGCTACTGCCCAGCTCCCACATTCCAGGTTGGCGAATGGTAACTGCCCAGCTCCCACAATCCAGGCTGGATGATAATAACTACCCAGGTCCCACTGTCCAGCTTGGGTAATAGTAACTGCCCAGCTCCCACAGTCCAGGCTGGGAAATTGTAATTGCCCAGCTCCCACAGTCCAGGCTGGGTAATAGTAACTACCCAGCTCCCACTGACCAGGCTGGGTAATAGTAACTGCCCAGCTCCCACAGTCCAGGATGGGAAATTGTAACTGCCCAGCTCCCACATTCCAGGCTGGTCAATAGTAAATGCCCAGATTCCACAGTCCAGGGCTGGGTATACTCACTGCCCAGCTCCCACAATGCAGGCTGCGTAAATTAACTGCCCAGCTCGCACAGTCCAGGTTGGGTAATAGTAACTGCTCAGCTCCCACAGTCCAGGCTGGGTATTGGTAACAGCCCAGCTACCACAGTCCAGGCTGGGTAATATTAATTGCCCAACTCCCACAGTGCAGGCTGTGCAATAGTAACTGCCCATCTCCCACAGTCCAGGCTGGGTATTGGTAACAGCCCAGCTACCACAGTCCAGGCTGTGTAATACTAATTGCCCAACTCCCACAGTGCAGGCTGTGCAATAGTAACTGCCCATCTCCCACAGTCCAGGCTGGGTATTGGTAACAGCCCAGCTACCACATTCCAGGCTGGGTATTAGTAACTGCCCAACTCCCACAGTCCAGGCTGGGTATTGGTAACAGCCCAGCTACCACAGTCCAGGCTGGGTATTGGTAACAGCCCAGCTACCACAGTCCAGGCTGGGTAATATTAATTGCCCAACTGCCACAGTGCAGGCTGTGCAATAGTAACTGCCCAGCTCCTATAGTCCAATCTAGGTAATAGTAACTGCCCAGCTCCCTCATTGCAAGCTGGGTAATAGTAACTGCCCAGCTCTCACAGTCCAGGCTGTGCAATAGTAAATGTCCAGCTGCCACAGTCCAGGCTGGGTAGTAGTAACTGCCCAGCTCCTACAGTCCAGGCTGCGTAATAGTAACTGCCCAGCTCCCACAGTCCAGGCTGAGGAATGGTAACTGCCCAGCTCCCACATTCCAGGCTGGATGATAGTGACTACCCAGCTCCCACTGTCCAGCTTGGGTAATAGTAACTGCCCAGCTCCCACAATCCAGGCTGCGTAATAGTAACTGCCCAGCTCCCACAATCCAGGCTGCGTAATAGTAACTGCCCAGCTCCCACTGTCCAGCTTGGGTAATAGTAACTGCCCAGCTCCCACAATCCAGGCTGGGTAAGAGTAACTACCCAGCTCCTACAGTCCAGGCTGGATAATAGTAACTGCCCAGCTCCCACAAGGCAAGCTGGGTAACAGCAACTGCCCAGCACCCACAGTCCTGGTTGGATATTAGTAACTGCCCAGCTCCCACAATCTAGGCTCAGCAATAGCAACTGCCCAGCTCCCACAGTCCAGGCTGGGTAATAGTAACTGCCCAGCTCCCACAGCCCAGGCTGGGAAATAGTAACTGCCCAGCTCCCACAGCCCAGGCTGGGTAATAGTAACTGCCCAGCTCCCACAGCCCAGGCTGGGAAATAGTAACTGCCCAGCTCCCACAGCCCAGGCTGGGTAATAGTAACTGCCCAGCTCCCACAGTCCTGGATGGATATTAGTAACTGTCCAGCTCCCAGAATCTAGGCTCAGCAATAGCAACTGCCCAGCTCCCACAGTCCAGGCTGGGTAATAGTAACTGCCCAGCTCCCAGAGCCCAGGCTGGGTAATAGTAACTGCCCAGCTCCCACAGCCCAGGCTGGGTAATAGTAACTGCCCAGCTGCCACAGTCCAGGCTGGGTAATAGCAACTGCCCAGCTCCCACATTCCAGGCTGGGGAATGGTAACTGCCCAGCTCCCACAATCCTGGCTGGATGATAGTGACTACCCAGCTCCCACTGTCCTGCTTGGGTAATAGTAACTGCCCAGCTCCCACAATCCAGGCTGGGTAAGAGTAACTACCCAGCTCCCACTGACCAGGCTGGGTAATAGTAACTGCACAGCTCCCACAAGGCAAGCTGGGTAACAGCAACTGCCCAGCACCCACAGTCCTGGTTGGACATTAGTAACTGCCCAGCTCCCACAATCTAGGCTCAGCAATAGCAACTGCCCAGCTCCCACAGTCCAGGCTGGGTAATAGTAACTGCCCAGCTCCCACAGCCCAGGCTGGGAAATAGTAACTGCCCAGCTCCCACAGCCCAGGCTGGGTAATAGTAACTGCCCAGCTCCCACAGCCCAGGCTGGGAAATAGTAACTGCCCAGCTCCCACAGCCCAGTCTGGGTAATAGTAACTGCCCAGCTCCCAAAGCCCAGGCTGGGAAATAGTAACTGCCCAGCTCCCACAGCCCAGTCTGGGTAATAGTAACTGCCCAGCTCCCACAGCCCAGTCTGGGTAATAGTAACTGCCCAGCTCCCACAGCCCAGTCTGGGTAATAGTAACTGCCCAGCTCCCACAGCCCAGGCTGGGAAATAGTAACTGCCCAGCTCCCACAGCCCAGGCTGGGTAATAGTAACTGCCCAGCTCCCACAGTCCTGGATGGATATTAGTAACTGTCCAGCTCCCAGAATCTAGGCTCAGCAATAGCAACTGCCCAGCTCCCACAGTCCAGGCTGGGTAATAGTAACTGCCCAGCTCCCACAGTTCAGGCTGGGTAATAGTAACTGCCCTGCTCCCATAGCCCAGGCTGGGTAATAGTAACTGCCCAGCTCCCACAGTCCAGTCTGGGTAATAGTAATTGCCTAGCTCCCACAGTGCAGGCTGGGTAATGGTAACTGCCCAGCTCCCACAGTCCAGGCTGGGTAATAGTAATTGCCTAGCTCCCACAGTGCAGGCTGGGTAATGGTAACTACCCAGCTCCTAAAGTGCAGGCTGGGTAATAGTAAGTCCCTAGCTCCCACAATCCAGGCTGGGTAATATTAACTGACCAGCTCCCACTGTCCAGGCTGGGCAATAGTAACTACCCCACTCCTGCAGTCCAGTTTGGGTAATAGTAACTGCCCAGCTCCCACTGTCCAGGTTGGGTAATAGTAACTGCCCAGCTCCCACTGTCCAGGTTGGGTAAATTAACTGCCCAGCTCCCACAGTCCAGGCTGGGCAATAGTAACTGCCCAGCTCCCACAGTCCAGGCTGGGCAATAGTAACTACCCAGCTCCCATAGTCCAGGCTGGGCAATAGTAACTGCCCAGCTCCCACAGTCCAGGCTGGTTAATAGTAACTGCCCAGCTCCCACAGGCCAGGCTCGGTAATAGTAACTGCCCAGCTCCCACAGTCCAGGCTGGGTAACGGTAACTGCCCAGCTCCCACAGTCCAGGCTGGATAATAGTAACTGCCCAGCTCCCACAGTTCAGGCTGGGTAATAGTAACTGCCCTGCTCCCACAGTCCAGGCTGGGTAATAGTAATTGCACAGCTCCCACAGTCCTTGCTGTGTAAATTAACTGCCCAGCTGCCACTGTCCAGGTTGGGTAAATTAACAGCCCAGCTTCCACAGTCCAGGCTGGGCAATAGTAACTGCCCAACTCCCACAATCCAGGCTGGGTAATAGTAACTGCCCAGATTCCACAGTTCACGCTGGGTAATAGTAACTGCCCAGCTCCCATAGCCCAGGCTGGGCAATATTAACTGCCCAGCTCCCACTGTCCAGGCTGGGTAATAGTAACTGCCCTACTCCCACTGTCCAGGTTGAGTAATAGTAATTGCCCAGCTCCCACAGTCCAGGCTGGGTAATAGTAACTGCCCAGCTCCCACAGTCCAGGCTGGTTAATAGTAACCGCCCAGCTCCCACAGTCCAGGCTGGGTAATAGTAATTGCCCAGCTCCCACAGTCCAGGCTGGGTAATAGTAACTGCCCAGCTCCCACAGTCCAGTCTGGGTAATAGTAATTGCCTAGCTCCCACAGTGCAGGCTGGGTAATGGTAACTGCCCAGCTCCCACAGTCCAGGCTGGGTAATAGTAATTGCCTAGCTCCCACAGTGCAGGCTGGGTAATGGTAACTACCCAGCTCCTAAAGTGCAGGCTGGGTAATAGTAAGTCCCTAGCTCCCACAATCCAGGCTGGGTAATATTAACTGACCAGCTCCTACTGTCCAGGCTGGGCAATAGTAACTGCCCCACTCCTGCAGTCCAGTTTGGGTAATAGTAACTGCCCAGCTCCCACTGTCCAGGTTGGGTAATAGTAACTGCCCAGCTCCCACTGTCCAGGTTGGGTAAATTAACTGCCCAGCTCCCACAGTCCAGGCTGGGCAATAGTAACTGCCCAGCTCCCACAGTCCAGGCTGGGCAATAGTAACTACCCAGCTCCCATAGTCCAGGCTGGGCAATAGCCCACAGTCCAGGCTGCGTAATAGTAACTGCCCAGCTCGTACAGTCGAGGCTGGGTTATTGCAACTGCCCAGCTCCTACAGTCAAGGCTGGGTAATAGTAACTGCCCAGCTCCCACAGTCCAGGCTGGGTAATAGTAACAGCCCAGCTCCCACAGCCCAAGCTGGGTAATTGTAACTGCCCAGCTGCCACAGTCCAGGCTGGGTAATAGCAACTGCCCAGCTCCCACATTCCAGGCTGGGGAATGGTAACTGCCCAGCTCCCACAATCCAGGCTGGATGATAGTGACTACCCAGCTCCCACTGTTCAGCTTGGGTAATGGTAACTGCCCAGCTCCCACAATCCAGGCTGGGTAAGAGTAACTACCCAGCTCCCACAGTCCAGGCTGGATAATAGTAACTGCCCAGCTCCCACAATCCAGGCTGGGTAAGAGTAACTACCCAGCTCCCACTGACCAGGCTGGGTAATAGTAACTGCACAGCTCCCACAGTCCAGGCTGGGAAATTGTAACTGCTCAGCTCCCACATTCCAGGCTGGGCAATATTAACTGCCCAGCTCCCACTGTCCAGACTGGGTAATAGTAACTGCCCAGCTCCCACAGTCCAGGTTGGGCAATAGTTACTGCCCAGCTGCCTAAATCCAGACTGGATAATAGTAACTGCCCAGCTCCCATAGTCCAGGTTGGATATTAGTATTTGCCCAGCTCCCACAATCTATGCTCGGCAATAGCAACTGCCCAGCTCCCACAGTCCAGGTTGGGTAATAGTAACTGCCCAGCTCCCACTGTCCAGACTGGGTAATAGTAACTGTCCAGCTCCCACAGTCCAAGTTTGGTAATAGTAACTGCCCAGCTCCCACAATCCAGGCTGGGTAATAGTAACTGCCCAGCTCCCACAGTCCAGGTTGGACAATAGTTACTGCCCAGCTGCCTTAATCCAGACTGGGTAATAGTAACTGCCCAGCTCCCATAGTCCAGGTTGGATATTACTATTTGCCCAGCTCCCACAATCTATGCTCGGTAATAGCAACTGCCCAGCTCCCTCAGTCCAGGTTGGGTAATAGTAACTGCCCAGTTCTTTACAGTCCAGGCTGGGTAATAGTTACTGCCCAGCTCCCTAAATCCAGGCTGGGTAACAGTAACTGCCCAGCTCCCACATTCCAGACTTGGTAATAGCTACTGCCCAGCTCCCACATTCCAGGCTGGCGAATGGTAACTGCCCAGCTCCCACAATCCAGGCTGGATGATAATAACTACCCAGCTCCCACTGTCCAGCTTGGGTAATAGTAACTGCCCAGCTCCCACAATCCAGGCTGGGAAATTGTAACTGCCCAGCTCCCACAGTCCAGGCTGGGAAATTGTAACTGCCCAGCTCCCACAGTCCAGGCTGGGTAATAGTAACTACCCAGCTCCCACTGACCAGGCTGGGTAATAGTAACTTTGCAGCTCCCACAGTCCAGGCCGGGAAATTGTAACTGCCCAGCTCCCACATTCCAGGCTGGTCAATAGTAAATGCCCAGCTTCCACAGTCCAGGGCTGGGTATACTCACTGCCCAGCTCCCACAATGCAGGCTGCGTAAATTAACTGCCCAGCTCGCACAGTCCAGGTTGGGTAATAGTAGCTGCCCAGCTCCCACAATCCAGGCTGGGAAATAGTAACTGCCCATCTCCCACAGTCCAGGCTGGGTATTGGTAACAGCCCAGCTACCACAGTCCAGGCTGGGTAATACTAATTGCCCAACTCCCACAGTGCAGGCTGTGCAATAGTAACTGCCCATCTCCCACAGTCCAGGCTGGGTATTGGTAACAGCCCAGCTACCACATTCCAGGCTGGGTATTAGTAACTGCCCAACTCCCACAGTCCAGGCTGGGTATTGGTAACTGCCCAGCTACCACAGTCCAGGCTGGGTATTGGTAACAGCCCAGCTACCACAGTCCAGGCTGGGTAATATTAATTGCCCAACTGCCACAGTGCTGGCTGTGCAATAGTAACTGCCCAGCTCCTATAGTCCAATCTAGGTAATAGTAACTGCCCAGCTCCCTCATTGCAAGCTGGGTAATAGTAACTGCCCAGCTCTCACAGTCCAGGCTGTGCAATAGTAAATGTCCAGCTGCCACAGTCCAGGCTGGGTAGTAGTAACTGCCCAGCTCCTACAGTCCAGGCTGCGTAATAGTAACTGCCCAGCTCCCACAGTCCAGGCTGGGGAATGGTAACTGCCCAGCTCCCACAATCCAGGCTGGATGATAGTGACTACCCAGCTCCCACTGTCCAGCTTGGGTCATAGTAACTGCCCAGCTCCCACAATCCAGGCTGGGTAAGAGTAACTACCCAGCTCCCACAGTCCTGGCTGGATAATAGCAACTGCCCAGCTCCCATAAGGCAGGCTGGGTAACAGCAACTGCCCAGCACCCACAGTCCTGGTTGGATATTAGTAACTGCCCAGCTCCCACAATCTAGGCTCAGCAATAGCAACTGCCCAGCTCCCACAGTCCAGGCTGGGTAATAGTAACTGCCCAGCTCCCACAGCCCAGGCTGGCTTATAGTAACTGCCCAGCTCCCACAGCCCAGGCTGGGAAATAGTAACTGCCCAGCTCCCACAGCCCAGGCTGGGTAATAGTAATTGCCCAGCTCCCACAGCCCAGGCTGGGAAATAGTAACCGCCCAGCTCCCACAGCCCAGGCTGGGTAATAGTAACTGCTCAGCTCCCACAGCCCAGGCTGGGAAATAGTAACTGCCCAGCTCCCACAGCCCAGGCTGGGTAATAGTAACTGCCCAACTCCCACAGTCCTGGTTGGATATTAGTAACTGTCCAGCTCCCACAATCTAGGCTCAGCAATAGCAACTGCCCAGCTCCCACAGTCCAGGCTGGGTAATAGTAACTGCCCAGCTCCCACAGCCCAGGCTGGGTAATAGTAACTGCCCAGCTCCCACAGCCCAGGCTGGGTAATAGTAACTGCCCAGCTCCCACAGCCCAGGCTGGGTAATAGTAACTGCCCAGCTCCCACAGCCCAGGCTGGGTAATAGTAACTGCCCAGCTGCCACAGTCCAGCCTGGGTAATAGCAACTGCCCAGCTCCCACATTCCAGGCTGGGGAATGGTAACTGCCCAGCTCCCACAATCCAGGCTGGATGATAGTGACTACCCAGCTCCCACTGTCCAGCTTGGGTAATAGTAACTGCCCAGCTCCCACAATCCAGGCTGGGTAAGAGTAACTACCCAGCTCCCACAGTCCAGGCTGGATAATAGTAACTGCCCAGCTCCCACAATCCAGGCTGGGTAAGAGTAACTACCCAGCTCCCACTGACCAGGCTGGGTAATAGTAACTGCCCAGCTCCCACAGTCCAGGCTGGGTAATAGTAACTGCCCAGCTCCCACATTCCAGGCTGGGCAATATTAACTGCCCAGCTCCCACAATCCAGGCTGGGTAATAGTAACTGCCCAGCTCCCACAATCCAGGCTGGGTAATAGTAACTGCCCAGCTCCCACAGTCCAGGTTGGGCAATAGTTACTGCCCAGCTGCCTAAATCCAGACTGGATAATAGTAACTGCCCAGCTCCCATAGTCCAGGTTGGATATTAGTATTTGCCCAGCTCCCACAATCTATGCTCGGCAATAGCAACTGCCCAGCTCCCTCAGTCCAGGTTGGGTAATAGTAACTGCCCAGTTCTTTACAGTCCAGGCTGGGTAATAGTTACTGCCCAGCGCCCTAAATCCAGGCTGGGCAATAGTAACTGCCCAGCTCCCACAGTCCAGGCTGGGTAATAGTTACTGCCCAGCTCCCTAAATCCAGACTGGGTAATAGTAACTGCCCAGCTCCCATAGTCCAGGTTGGATATTAATAACTGCACAGCTCCCACAATCTACGCTCGGCAATAGCAACTGCCCAGCTCCCACAGTCCAGGCTGGGTAATAGTAACTGCTCAGCTCACACTGTCCAGGCTGGGGAATAGTAACAGCCCAGCTCCCACAGTCCAGGTTAGGTAATAGTAACTGCCCAGCTCCCACAGTCCAGGCTGGGCAATAGTAACTGCCCAGCTGCTACAGTCCAGGCTGGGTAATAGCAACTGCCCAGCTCCCACATTCCAGGCTGGGGAATGGTAACTGCCCAGCTCCCACAATCCAGGCTGGATGATAGTGACTACCCAGCTCCCACTGTCCAGCTTGGGTAATAGTATCTGCCCAGCTCCCACAATCCAGGCTGGGTAAGAGTAACTACCCAGCTCCCACAGTCCAGGCTGGATAATAGTAACTGCCCAACTCCCACAATCCAGGCTGGGTAAGAGTAACTACCCAGCTCCCACTGACCAGGCTGGGTAATAGTAACTGCCCAGCTCCCACAGTCCAGGCTGGGAAATTGTAACTGCCCAGCTCCCACATTCCAGGCTGGGCAATATTAACTGCCCAGCTCCCACTGTCCAGACTGGGTAATAGTAACTGTCCAGCTCCCACAGTCCAAGTTTGGTAATAGTAACTGCCCAGCTCCCACAATCCAGGCTGGGTAATAGTAACTGCCCAGCTCCCACAGTCCAGGTTGGACAATAGTTACTGCCCAGCTGCCTTAATCCAGACTGGGTAATAGTAACTGCCCAGCTCCCATAGTCCAGGTTGGATATTACTATTTGCCCAGCTCCCACAATCTATGCTCGGTAATAGCAACTGCCCAGCTCCCTCAGTCCAGGTTGGGTAATAGTAACTGCCCAGTTCTTTACAGTCCAGGCTGGGTAATAGTTACTGCCCAGCTCCCTAAATCCAGGCTGGGTAACAGTAACTGCCCAGCTCCCACATTCCAGACTTGGTAATAGCTACTGCCCAGCTCCCACATTCCAGGCTGGCGAATGGTAACTGCCCAGCTCCCACAATCCAGGCTGGATGATAATAACTACCCAGCTCCCACTGTCCAGCTTGGGTAATAGTAACTGCCCAGCTCCCACAGTCCAGGCTGGGAAATTGTAATTGCCCAGCTCCCACAGTCCAGGCTGGGTAATAGTAACTACCCAGCTCCCACTGACCAGGCTGGGTAATAGTAACTGCCCAGCTCCCACAGTCCAGGATGGGAAATTGTAACTGCCCAGCTCCCACATTCCAGGCTGGTCAATAGTAAATGCCCAGATTCCACAGTCCAGGGCTGGGTATACTCACTGCCCAGCTCCCACAATGCAGGCTGCGTAAATTAACTGCCCAGCTCGCACAGTCCAGGTTGGGTAATAGTAACTGCTCAGCTCCCACAGTCCAGGCTGGGTATTGGTAACAGCCCAGCTACCACAGTCCAGGCTGGGTAATATTAATTGCCCAACTCCCACAGTGCAGGCTGTGCAATAGTAACTGCCCATCTCCCACAGTCCAGGCTGGGTATTGGTAACAGCCCAGCTACCACAGTCCAGGCTGTGTAATACTAATTGCCCAACTCCCACAGTGCAGGCTGTGCAATAGTAACTGCCCATCTCCCACAGTCCAGGCTGGGTATTGGTAACAGCCCAGCTACCACATTCCAGGCTGGGTATTAGTAACTGCCCAACTCCCACAGTCCAGGCTGGGTATTGGTAACAGCCCAGCTACCACAGTCCAGGCTGGGTATTGGTAACAGCCCAGCTACCACAGTCCAGGCTGGGTAATATTAATTGCCCAACTGCCACAGTGCAGGCTGTGCAATAGTAACTGCCCAGCTCCTATAGTCCAATCTAGGTAATAGTAACTGCCCAGCTCCCTCATTGCAAGCTGGGTAATAGTAACTGCCCAGCTCTCACAGTCCAGGCTGTGCAATAGTAAATGTCCAGCTGCCACAGTCCAGGCTGGGTAGTAGTAACTGCCCAGCTCCTACAGTCCAGGCTGCGTAATAGTAACTGCCCAGCTCCCACAGTCCAGGCTGAGGAATGGTAACTGCCCAGCTCCCACATTCCAGGCTGGATGATAGTGACTACCCAGCTCCCACTGTCCAGCTTGGGTAATAGTAACTGCCCAGCTCCCACAATCCAGGCTGCGTAATAGTAACTGCCCAGCTCCCACAATCCAGGCTGCGTAATAGTAACTGCCCAGCTCCCACTGTCCAGCTTGGGTAATAGTAACTGCCCAGCTCCCACAATCCAGGCTGGGTAAGAGTAACTACCCAGCTCCTACAGTCCAGGCTGGATAATAGTAACTGCCCAGCTCCCACAAGGCAAGCTGGGTAACAGCAACTGCCCAGCACCCACAGTCCTGGTTGGATATTAGTAACTGCCCAGCTCCCACAATCTAGGCTCAGCAATAGCAACTGCCCAGCTCCCACAGTCCAGGCTGGGTAATAGTAACTGCCCAGCTCCCACAGCCCAGGCTGGGAAATAGTAACTGCCCAGCTCCCACAGCCCAGGCTGGGTAATAGTAACTGCCCAGCTCCCACAGCCCAGGCTGGGAAATAGTAACTGCCCAGCTCCCACAGCCCAGGCTGGGTAATAGTAACTGCCCAGCTCCCACAGTCCTGGATGGATATTAGTAACTGTCCAGCTCCCAGAATCTAGGCTCAGCAATAGCAACTGCCCAGCTCCCACAGTCCAGGCTGGGTAATAGTAACTGCCCAGCTCCCAGAGCCCAGGCTGGGTAATAGTAACTGCCCAGCTCCCACAGCCCAGGCTGGGTAATAGTAACTGCCCAGCTGCCACAGTCCAGGCTGGGTAATAGCAACTGCCCAGCTCCCACATTCCAGGCTGGGGAATGGTAACTGCCCAGCTCCCACAATCCTGGCTGGATGATAGTGACTACCCAGCTCCCACTGTCCTGCTTGGGTAATAGTAACTGCCCAGCTCCCACAATCCAGGCTGGGTAAGAGTAACTACCCAGCTCCCACTGACCAGGCTGGGTAATAGTAACTGCACAGCTCCCACAAGGCAAGCTGGGTAACAGCAACTGCCCAGCACCCACAGTCCTGGTTGGACATTAGTAACTGCCCAGCTCCCACAATCTAGGCTCAGCAATAGCAACTGCCCAGCTCCCACAGTCCAGGCTGGGTAATAGTAACTGCCCAGCTCCCACAGCCCAGGCTGGGAAATAGTAACTGCCCAGCTCCCACAGCCCAGGCTGGGTAATAGTAACTGCCCAGCTCCCACAGCCCAGGCTGGGAAATAGTAACTGCCCAGCTCCCACAGCCCAGTCTGGGTAATAGTAACTGCCCAGCTCCCACAGCCCAGGCTGGGAAATAGTAACTGCCCAGCTCCCACAGCCCAGTCTGGGTAATAGTAACTGCCCAGCTCCCACAGCCCAGTCTGGGTAATAGTAACTGCCCAGCTCCCACAGCCCAGTCTGGGTAATAGTAACTGCCCAGCTCCCACAGCCCAGGCTGGGAAATAGTAACTGCCCAGCTCCCACAGCCCAGGCTGGGTAATAGTAACTGCCCAGCTCCCACAGTCCTGGATGGATATTAGTAACTGTCCAGCTCCCAGAATCTAGGCTCAGCAATAGCAACTGCCCAGCTCCCACATCCAGGCTGGGTAATAGTAACTGCCCAGCTCCCACAGTTCAGGCTGGGTAATAGTAACTGCCCTGCTCCCATAGCCCAGGCTGGGTAATAGTAACTGCCCAGCTCCCACAGTCCAGTCTGGGTAATAGTAATTGCCTAGCTCCCACAGTGCAGGCTGGGTAATGGTAACTGCCCAGCTCCCACAGTCCAGGCTGGGTAATAGTAATTGCCTAGCTCCCACAGTGCAGGCTGGGTAATGGTAACTACCCAGCTCCTAAAGTGCAGGCTGGGTAATAGTAAGTCCCTAGCTCCCACAATCCAGGCTGGGTAATATTAACTGACCAGCTCCCACTGTCCAGGCTGGGCAATAGTAACTACCCCACTCCTGCAGTCCAGTTTGGGTAATAGTAACTGCCCAGCTCCCACTGTCCAGGTTGGGTAATAGTAACTGCCCAGCTCCCACTGTCCAGGTTGGGTAAATTAACTGCCCAGCTCCCACAGTCCAGGCTGGGCAATAGTAACTGCCCAGCTCCCACAGTCCAGGCTGGGCAATAGTAACTACCCAGCTCCCATAGTCCAGGCTGGGCAATAGTAACTGCCCAGCTCCCACAGTCCAGGCTGGTTAATAGTAACTGCCCAGCTCCCACAGGCCAGGCTCGGTAATAGTAACTGCCCAGCTCCCACAGTCCAGGCTGGGTAACGGTAACTGCCCAGCTCCCACAGTCCAGGCTGGATAATAGTAACTGCCCAGCTCCCACAGTTCAGGCTGGGTAATAGTAACTGCCCTGCTCCCACAGTCCAGGCTGGGTAATAGTAATTGCACAGCTCCCACAGTCCTTGCTGTGTAAATTAACTGCCCAGCTGCCACTGTCCAGGTTGTGTAAATTAACAGCCCAGCTTCCACAGTCCAGGCTGGGCAATAGTAACTGCCCAACTCCCACAATCCAGGCTGGGTAATAGTAACTGCCCAGATTCCACAGTTCACGCTGGGTAATAGTAACTGCCCAGCTCCCATAGCCCAGGCTGGGCAATATTAACTGCCCAGCTCCCACTGTCCAGGCTGGGTAATAGTAACTGCCCTACTCCCACTGTCCAGGTTGAGTAATAGTAATTGCCCAGCTCCCACAGTCCAGGCTGGGTAATAGTAACTGCCCAGCTCCCACAGTCCAGGCTGGTTAATAGTAACCGCCCAGCTCCCACAGTCCAGGCTGGGTAATAGTAATTGCCCAGCTCCCACAGTCCAGGCTGGGTAATAGTAACTGCCCAGCTCCCACAGTCCAGTCTGGGTAATAGTAATTGCCTAGCTCCCACAGTGCAGGCTGGGTAATGGTAACTGCCCAGCTCCCACAGTCCAGGCTGGGTAATAGTAATTGCCTAGCTCCCACAGTGCAGGCTGGGTAATGGTAACTACCCAGCTCCTAAAGTGCAGGCTGGGTAATAGTAAGTCCCTAGCTCCCACAATCCAGGCTGGGTAATATTAACTGACCAGCTCCTACTGTCCAGGCTGGGCAATAGTAACTGCCCCACTCCTGCAGTCCAGTTTGGGTAATAGTAACTGCCCAGCTCCCACTGTCCAGGTTGGGTAATAGTAACTGCCCAGCTCCCACTGTCCAGGTTGGGTAAATTAACTGCCCAGCTCCCACAGTCCAGGCTGGGCAATAGTAACTGCCCAGCTCCCACAGTCCAGGCTGGGCAATAGTAACTACCCAGCTCCCATAGTCCAGGCTGGGCAATAGCCCACAGTCCAGGCTGCGTAATAGTAACTGCCCAGCTCGTACAGTCGAGGCTGGGTTATTGCAACTGCCCAGCTCCTACAGTCAAGGCTGGGTAATAGTAACTGCCCAGCTCCTACAGTCCAGGCTGGGTAATAGTAACTGCCCTGCTCCCACAAGGCAGGCTAGGTGACAGCAACAGCCCAGCTCCCACAGTCCTGGTTGGATATTAGTAACTGCCCAGCTCCCACAATCTGGGCTCGGCAATAGCAACTGCCCAGCTCCCACAGTCCACGCTGGGCAATAGTAACTGCCCAGCTCCCACAGTCCAGGCTGGGTTGTAGTAACTGGTCAGCTCCCACAGTCCACGCTGGGTAAAAGTAACTGCCCAGCTCCCACAGTCCAGGCTGGGGAACAATATCGGCCCAGCTACACACCCAGGCTGGGCGATAGTAACTGCCCAGCTCCTACAGTCCAGGCTGCGTAATAGTAACTGCCCAGCTCCCACAGTTCAGGCTGGGTAATAGTAACTGCCCTGCTCCCATAGCCCAGGCTGGGTAATAGTAACTGCCCAGCTCCCACAGTCCAGGCTGCGTAATAGTAACTGCCCAGCTCCCACATTTCAGGCTGGGTAATAGTAACTGCCCTGCTCCCATAGCCCAGGCTGGGTAATAGTAACTGCCCAGCTCCCACAGTCCAGGCTGGGTAATAGTAACTGCCCAGCTCCCACAGGCCAGGCTGGGTAATAGTAACTGCCCAGCTCCCACAGTCCAGGCTGGGTAACGGTAACTGCCCAGCTCCCACAGTCCAGGCTGGATAATAGTAACTGCCCAGCTCCCACAGTTCAGGCTGGGTAATAGTAACTGCCCTGCTCCCACAGTCCAGGCTGGGTAATAGTAATTGCACAGCTCCCACAGTCCTTGCTGTGTAAATTAACTGCCCAGCTGCCACTGTCCAGGTTGGGTAAATTAACAGCCCAGCTTCCACAGTCCAGGCTGGGCAATAGTAACTGCCCAACTCCCACAATCCAGGCTGGGTAATAGTAACTGCCCAGATTCCACAGCCCAGGCTGGGCAATATTAACTGCCCAGCTCCCACTGTCCAGGCTGGGTAATAGTAACTGCCCTACTCCCACTGTCCAGGTTGAGTAATAGTAATTGCCCAGCTCCCACAGTCCAGGCTGGGTAATAGTAACTGCCCAGCTCCCACAGTCCAGGCTGGGTAATAGTAACTGCCCAGCTCCCACAGTCCAGGCTGGTTAATAGTAACCGCCCAGCTCCCACAGTCCAGGCTGGGTAAGAGTAACTGCCCATCTCCCACAGTCCAGGTTGGGTGATAGTAACTGCCTAGCTCCCTCATTGCAGGCTGGGTAATGGTAACTGCCCAGCTCCCCCAGTCCAGGCTAGGCAGTAGTAACTGCCGAGCTCCTACAGTGCAGGCTGGGTAATAGTAACTGCCCAGCTCCTAAAGTGCAGGCTGGGTAATAGTAAGTCCCCAGCTCCCACAATCCAGGCTGGGTAATAGTAACTGACCAGCTCCCACTGTCCAGGCTGGGCAATAGTAACTGCCCAACTCCTGCAGTCCAGTTTGGGTAATAGTAACTGCACAGCTCCCAAAGTCCTTGCTGTGTAAATTAACTGCCCAGCGCCCACTATCCAGGTTGGGTAAATTATCAGCCCAGCTCCCACAGTCCAGGCTGGGCAATAGTAACTACCCAGCTCCCATAGTCCAGGCTGGGCAATAGCCCAAAGTCCAGGCTGGGCAATAGCCCACAGTCCAGGCTGGGCAATAGCCCACAGTCCAGGCTGGGCAATAGCCCACAGTCCAGGCTGGGAAATAGTAACTGCCCAGCTCGTACAGTCAAGGCTGGGTAATTGCAACTGCCCAGCTCCTACAGTCCAGGCTGGGTAATAGTAACTGCCCAGCTCCCACAATCCAGGCTGGGAAATAGTAACTGCCCAGCTCCCACAGTCCAGGCTGGGTAATATTAATTGCCCAACTCCCACAGCCCAGGCTGGGAAATAGTAACTGCCCAGCTCCCACAGCCCAGGCTGAGTAATAGTAACTGCCCTACTCCCACAGTCCTGGTTGGATATTAGTAACTGTCCAGCTCCCACAATCTAGGCTCAGCAATAGCAACTGCCCAGCTCCCACAGTCCAGGCTGGGTAATAGTAACTGCCCAGCTCCCACATCCCAGGCTGGGTAATAGTAACTGCCCAGCTCCCACAGTCCAGGCTGGGTAATAGTAACAGCCCAGCTCCCACAGCCCAAGCTGGGTAATTGTAACTGCCCAGCTCCCACAGTCCAGGTTGGGTAATAGTAACTGCCCAGCTGCCACAGTCCAGGCTGGGTAATAGCAACTGCCCAGCTCCCACATTCCAGGCTGGGGAATGGTAACTGCCCAGCTCCCACAATCCAGGCTGGATGATAGTGACTACCCAGCTCCCACTGTTCAGCTTGGGTAATGGTAACTGCCCAGCTCCCACAATCCAGGCTGGGTAAGAGTAACTACCCAGCTCCCACAGTCCAGGCTGGATAATAGTAACTGCCCAGCTCCCACAATCCAGGCTGGGTAAGAGTAACTACCCAGCTCCCACTGACCAGGCTGGGTAATAGTAACTGCACAGCTCCCACAGTCCAGGCTGCGAAATTGTAACTGCTCAGCTCCCACATTCCAGGCTGGGCAATATTAACTGCCCAGCTCCCACTGTCCAGACTGGGTAATAGTAACTGCCCAGCTCCCACAGTCCAGGTTGGGCAATAGTTACTGCCCAGCTGCCTAAATCCAGACTGGATAATAGTAACTGCCCAGCTCCCATAGTCCAGGTTGGATATTAGTATTTGCCCAGCTCCCACAATCTATGCTCGGCAATAGCAACTGCCCAGCTCCCACAGTCCAGGTTGGGTAATAGTAACTGCCCAGCTCCCACTGTCCAGACTGGGTAATAGTAACTGTCCAGCTCCCACAGTCCAAGTTTGGTAATAGTTACTGCCCAGCTGCCTTAATCCAGACTGGGTAATAGTAACTGCCCAGCTCCCATAGTCCAGGTTGGATATTACTATTTGCCCAGCTCCCACAATCTATGCTCGGTAATAGCAACTGCCCAGCTCCCACAGTCCAGGTTGGGTAATAGTAACTGCCCAGTTCTTTACAGTCCAGGCTGGGTAATAGTTACTGCCCAGCTCCCTAAATCCAGGCTGGGTAACAGTAACTGCCCAGCTCCCACATTCCAGACTTGGTAATAGCTACTGCCCAGCTCCCACATTCCAGGCTGGCGAATGGTAACTGCCCAGCTCCCACAATCCAGGCTGGATGATAATAACTACCCAGCTCCCACTGTCCAGCTTGGGTAATAGTAACTGCCCAGCTCCCACAATCCAGGCTGGGAAATTGTAACTGCCCAGCTCCCACAGTCCAGGCTGGGAAATTGTAACTGCCCAGCTCCCACAGTCCAGGCTGGGTAATAGTAACTACCCAGCTCCCACTGACCAGGCTGGGTAATAGTAACTTTGCAGCTCCCACAGTCCAGGCCGGGAAATTGTAACTGCCCAGCTCCCACATTCCAGGCTGGTCAATAGTAAATGCCCAGCTTCCACAGTCCAGGGCTGGGTATACTCACTGCCCAGCTCCCACAATGCAGGCTGCGTAAATTAACTGCCCAGCTCGCACAGTCCAGGTTGGGTAATAGTAGCTGCCCAGCTCCCACAATCCAGGCTGGGAAATAGTAACTGCCCATCTCCCACAGTCCAGGCTGGGTATTGGTAACAGCCCAGCTACCACAGTCCAGGCTGGGTAATACTAATTGCCCAACTCCCACAGTGCAGGCTGTGCAATAGTAACTGCCCATCTCCCACAGTCCAGGCTGGGTATTGGTAACAGCCCAGCTACCACATTCCAGTCTGGGTATTAGTAACTG
The DNA here is from genome assembly GCF_017639515.1 of Carcharodon carcharias. Lineage (NCBI taxonomy): Eukaryota > Metazoa > Chordata > Chondrichthyes > Lamniformes > Lamnidae > Carcharodon > Carcharodon carcharias. Next base: position 116,838,686 of record NC_054474.1, on the reverse strand, counting down.
CCCAACTCCCACAGTCCAGGCTGGGTATTGGTAACTGCCCAGCTACCACAGTCCAGGCTGGGTATTGGTAACAGCCCAGCTACCACAGTCCAGGCTGGGTAATATTAATTGCCCAACTGCCACAGTGCTGGCTGTGCAATAGTAACTGCCCAGCTCCTATAGTCCAATCTAGGTAATAGTAACTGCCCAGCTCCCTCATTGCAAGCTGGGTAATAGTAACTGCCCAGCTCTCACAGTCCAGGCTGTGCAATAGTAAATGTCCAGCTGCCACAGTCCAGGCTGGGTAGTAGTAACTGCCCAGCTCCTACAGTCCAGGCTGCGTAATAGTAACTGCCCAGCTCCCACAGTCCAGGCTGGGGAATGGTAACTGCCCAGCTCCCACAATCCAGGCTGGATGATAGTGACTACCCAGCTCCCACTGTCCAGCTTGGGTCATAGTAACTGCCCAGCTCCCACAATCCAGGCTGGGTAAGAGTAACTACCCAGCTCCCACAGTCCTGGCTGGATAATAGCAACTGCCCAGCTCCCACAAGGCAGGCTGGGTAACAGCAACTGCCCAGCACCCACAGTCCTGGTTGGATATTAGTAACTGCCCAGCTCCCACAATCTAGGCTCAGCAATAGCAACTGCCCAGCTCCCACAGTCCAGGCTGGGTAATAGTAACTGCCCAGCTCCCACAGCCCAGGCTGGCTTATAGTAACTGCCCAGCTCCCACAGCCCAGTCTGGGAAATAGTAACTGCCCAGCTCCCACAGCCCAGGCTGGGTAATAGTAATTGCCCAGCTCCCACAGCCCAGGCTGGCTTATAGTAACTGCCCAGCTCCCACAGCCCAGGCTGGGAAATAGTAACTGCCCAGCTCCCACAGCCCAGGCTGGGTAATAGTAATTGCCCAGCTCCCACAGCCCAGGCTGGGAAATAGTAACCGCCCAGCTCCCACAGCCCAGGCTGGGTAATAGTAACTGCTCAGCTCCCACAGCCCAGGCTGGGAAATAGTAACTGCCCAGCTCCCACAGCCCAGGCTGGGTAATAGTAACTGCCCAACTCCCACAGTCCTGGTTGGATATTAGTAACTGTCCAGCTCCCACAATCTAGGCTCAGCAATAGCAACTGCCCAGCTCCCACAGTCCAGGCTGGGTAATAGTAACTGCCCAGCTCCCACAGCCCAGGCTGGGTAATAGTAACTGCCCAGCTCCCACAGCCCAGGCTGGGTAATAGTAACTGCCCAGCTCCCACAGCCCAGGCTGGGTAATAGTAACTGCCCAGCTCCCACAGCCCAGGCTGGGTAATAGTAACTGCCCAGCTGCCACAGTCCAGCCTGGGTAATAGCAACTGCCCAGCTCCCACATTCCAGGCTGGGGAATGGTAACTGCCCAGCTCCCACAATCCAGGCTGGATGATAGTGACTACCCAGCTCCCACTGTCCAGCTTGGGTAATAGTAATTGCCCAGCTCCCACAATCCAGGCTGGGTAAGAGTAACTACCCAGCTCCCACAGTCCAGGCTGGATAATAGTAACTGCCCAGCTCCCAAAATCCAGGCTGGGTAAGAGTAACTACCCAGCTCCCACTGACCAGGCTGGGTAATAGTAACTGCCCAGCTCCCACAGTCCAGGCTGGGCAATATTAACTGCCCAGCTCCCACAATCCAGGCTGGGTAATAGTAACTACCCAGCTCCCACTGACCAGGCTGGGTAATAGTAACTGCCCAGCTCCCACATTCCAGGCTGGGCAATATTAACTGCCCAGCTCCCACAATCCAGGCTGGGTAATAGTAACTGCCCAGCTCCCACAATCCAGGCTGGGTAATAGTAACTGCCCAGCTCCCACAGTCCAGGTTGGGCAATAGTTACTGCCCAGCTGCCTAAATCCAGACTGGATAATAGTAACTGCCCAGCTCCCATAGTCCAGGTTGGATATTAGTATTTGCCCAGCTCCCACAATCTATGCTCGGCAATAGCAACTGCCCAGCTCCCTCAGTCCAGGTTGGGTAATAGTAACTGCCCAGTTCTTTACAGTCCAGGCTGGGTAATAGTTACTGCCCAGCGCCCTAAATCCAGGCTGGGCAATAGTAACTGCCCAGCTCCCACAGTCCAGGCTGGGTAATAGTTACTGCCCAGCTCCCTAAATCCAGACTGGGTAATAGTAACTGCCCAGCTCCCATAGTCCAGGTTGGATATTAATAACTGCACAGCTCCCACAATCTACGCTCGGCAATAGCAACTGCCCAGCTCCCACAGTCCAGGCTGGGTAATAGTAACTGCTCAGCTCACACTGTCCAGGCTGGGGAATAGTAACAGCCCAGCTCCCACAGTCCAGGTTAGGTAATAGTAACTGCCCAGCTCCCACAATCCAGGCTGGGCAATAGTAACTGCCCAGCTGCTACAGTCCAGGCTGGGTAATAGCAACTGCCCAGCTCCCACATTCCAGGCTGGGGAATGGTAACTGCCCAGCTCCCACAATCCAGGCTGGATGATAGTGACTACCCAGCTCCCACTGTCCAGCTTGGGTAATAGTATCTGCCCAGCTCCCACAATCCAGGCTGGGTAAGAGTAACTACCCAGCTCCCACAGTCCAGGCTGGATAATAGTAACTGCCCAACTCCCACAATCCAGGCTGGGTAAGAGTAACTACCCAGCTCCCACTGACCAGGCTGGGTAATAGTAACTGCCCAGCTCCCACAGTCCAGGCTGGGAAATTGTAACTGCCCAGCTCCCACATTCCAGGCTGGGCAATATTAACTGCCCAGCTCCCACTGTCCAGACTGGGTAATAGTAACTGTCCAGCTCCCACAGTCCAAGTTTGGTAATAGTAACTGCCCAGCTCCCACAATCCAGTCTGGGTAATAGTAACTGCCCAGCTCCCGCAGTCCAGGTTGGGCAATAGTTACTGCCCAGCTGCCTAAATCCAGACTGGGTAATAGTAACTGCCCAGCTCCCATAGTCCAGGTTGGATATTAGTATTTGCCCAGCTCCCACAATCTATGCTCGGTAATAGCAACTGCCCAGCTCCCACAGTCCAGGTTGGGTAATAGTAACTGCCCAGTTCTTTACAGTCCAGGCTGAGTAATAGTTACTGCCCAGCTCCCTAAATCCAGGCTGGGTAATAGTAACTGCCCAGCTCCCACATTCCAGACTTGGTAATAGCTACTGCCCAGCTCCCACATTCCAGGTTGGCGAATGGTAACTGCCCAGCTCCCACAATCCAGGCTGGATGATAATAACTACCCAGGTCCCACTGTCCAGCTTGGGTAATAGTAACTGCCCAGCTCCCACAGTCCAGGCTGGGAAATTGTAATTGCCCAGCTCCCACAGTCCAGGCTGGGTAATAGTAACTACCCAGCTCCCACTGACCAGGCTAGGTAATAGTAACTGCCCAGCTCCCACATTCCAGGCTGGTCAATAGTAAATGCCCAGCTTCCACAGTCCAGGGCTGGGTATACTCACTGCCCAGCTCCCACAATGCAGGCTGCGTAAATTAACTGCCCAGCTCGCACAGTCCAGGTTGGGTAATAGTAACTGCCCAGCTCCCACAGTCCAGGCTGGGTATTGGTAACAGCCCAGCTACCACAGTCCAGGCTGGGTAATATTAATTGCCCAACTCCCACAGTGCAGGCTGTGCAATAGTAACTGCCCATCTCCCACAGTCCAGGCTGGGTATTGGTAACAGCCCAGCTACCACAGTCCAGGCTGTGTAATACTAATTGCCCAACTCCCACAGTGCAGGCTGTGCAATAGTAACTGCCCATCTCCCACAGTCCAGGCTGGGTATTGGTAACAGCCCAGCTACCACATTCCAGGCTGGGTATTAGTAACTGCCCAACTCCCACAGTCCAGGCTGGGTATTGGTAACAGCCCAGCTACCACAGTCCAGGCTGGGTATTGGTAACAGCCCAGCTACCACAGTCCAGGCTGGGTAATATTAATTGCCCAACTGCCACAGTGCAGGCTGTGCAATAGTAACTGCCCAGCTCCTATAGTCCAATCTAGGTAATAGTAACTGCCCAGCTCCCTCATTGCAAGCTGGGTAATAGTAACTGCCCAGCTCTCACAGTCCAGGCTGTGCAATAGTAAATGTCCAGCTGCCACAGTCCAGGCTGGGTAGTAGTAACTGCCCAGCTCCTACAGTCCAGGCTGCGTAATAGTAACTGCCCAGCTCCCACAGTCCAGGCTGAGGAATGGTAACTGCCCAGCTCCCACATTCCAGGCTGGATGATAGTGACTACCCAGCTCCCACTGTCCAGCTTGGGTAATAGTAACTGCCCAGCTCCCACAATCCAGGCTGCGTAATAGTAACTGCCCAGCTCCCACAATCCAGGCTGCGTAATAGTAACTGCCCAGCTCCCACTGTCCAGCTTGGGTAATAGTAACTGCCCAGCTCCCACAATCCAGGCTGGGTAAGAGTAACTACCCAGCTCCTACAGTCCAGGCTGGATAATAGTAACTGCCCAGCTCCCACAAGGCAAGCTGGGTAACAGCAACTGCCCAGCACCCACAGTCCTGGTTGGATATTAGTAACTGCCCAGCTCCCACAATCTAGGCTCAGCAATAGCAACTGCCCAGCTCCCACAGTCCAGGCTGGGTAATAGTAACTGCCCAGCTCCCTCAGCCCAGGCTGGGAAATAGTAACTGCCCAGCTCCCACAGCCCAGGCTGGGTAATAGTAACTGCCCAGCTCCCACAGCCCAGGCTGGGAAATAGTAACTGCCCAGCTCCCACAGCCCAGGCTGGGTAATAGTAACTGCCCAGCTCCCACAGTCCTGGATGGATATTAGTAACTGTCCAGCTCCCAGAATCTAGGCTCAGCAATAGCAACTGCCCAGCTCCCACAGTCCAGGCTGGGTAATAGTAACTGCCCAGCTCCCACAGTCCAGGCTGGGTAATAGTAACTGCCCAGCTCCCACAGCCCAGGCTGGGTAATAGTAACTGCCCAGCTGCCACAGTCCAGGCTGGGTAATAGCAACTGCCCAGCTCCCACATTCCAGGCTGGGGAATGGTAACTGCCCAGCTCCCACAATCCTGGCTGGATGATAGTGACTACCCAGCTCCCACTGTCCTGCTTGGGTAATAGTAACTGCCCAGCTCCCACAATCCAGGCTGGGTAAGAGTAACTACCCAGCTCCCACTGACCAGGCTGGGTAATAGTAACTGCACAGCTCCCACAGTCCAGGCTGGGAAATTGCAACTGCTCAGCTCCCACATTCCAGGCTGGGTAATAGTAACTGACCAGCTCCCACAGTCCAAGTTTGGTAATAGTAACTGCCCAGCTCCCACAATCCAGGCCGGGTAATAGTAACTGCCCAGCTCCCACATTCCAGGTTGGGCAATAGTTACTGCCCAGCTGTCTAAATCCAGACTGGATAATAGTAACTGCCCAGCTCCCATAGTCCAGGTTGGATATTAGTATTTGCCCAGCTCCCACAATCTATGCTCGGCAATAGCAACTGCCCAGCTCCCACAGTCCAGGTTGGGTAATAGTAACTGCCCAGTTCTTTACAGTCCAGGCTGGGTAATAGTTACTGCCCAGCTCCCTAAATCCAGGCTGGGTAATAGTAACTGCCCAGTTCCCACAGTCCAGACTGGGTAATAGTTACTGCCCAGCTCCCTAAATCCAGACTGGGTAATAGTAACTGCCCAGCTCCCATAGTCCAGGTTGGATATTAATAACTGCACAGCTCCCACAATCTACGCTCGGCAATAGCAACTGCCCAGCTCCCACAGTCCAGGCTGGGTAATAGTAACTGCTCAGCTCTCACTGTCCAGGCTGGGGAATAGTAACAGCCCAGCTCCCACAGTCCAGGCTGGGTAATAGTAACTGCCCAGCTCCCACAGTCCAGGCTGGGTAATAGTAACTGCCCAGCTCCCACAGTCCAGGCTGGGGAATGGTAAATGCCCAGCTCCCACATTCCAGACTTGGTAATAGCAACTGCCCAGCTCCCACATTCCAGGCTGGCGAATGGTAACTGCCCAGCTCCCACAATCCTGGCTGGATGATAATAACTACCCAGCTCCCACTGTCCAGCTTGGGTAATAGTAACTGCCCAGCTCCCACAGTCCAGGCTGGGTAATAGTAACTACCCAGCTCCCACTGACCAGGCTGGGTAATAGTAACTGCCCAGCTCCCACAGTCCAGGCTGGGAAATTGTAACTGCCCAGCTCCCACATTCCAGGCTGGTCAATAGTAAATGCCCAGCTTCCACAGTCCAGGGCTGGGTAATACTCACTGCCCAACCCCCCCAATGCAGGCTGCGTAAATTAACTGCCCAGCTCGCACAGTCCAGGTTGGGTAATAGTAACTGCCCAGCTCCCACAATCCAGGCTGGGAAATAGTAACTGCCCAGCTCCCACAGTCCAGGCTGGGTATTGGTAACAGCCCAGCTACCACATTCCAGGCTGGGTAATATTAATTGCCCAACTCCCACAGTGCAGGCTGTGCAATAGTAACTGCCCATCTCCCACAGTCCAGGCTGGGTATTGGTAACAGCCCAGCTACCACAGTCCAGGCTGGGTAATACTAATTGCCCAACTCCCACAGTGCAGGCTGTGCAATAATAACTGCCCATCTCCCACAGTCCAGGCTGGGTATTGGTAACAGCCCAGCTACCACATTCCAGGCTGGGTATTAGTAACTGCCCAACTCCCACAGTCCAGGCTGGGTATTGGTAACAGCCCAGCTACCACAGTCCAGGCTGGGTATTGGTAACAGCCCAGCTACCACAGTCCAGGCTGGGTAATATTAATTGCCCAACTGCCACAGTGCAGGCTGTGCAATAGTAACTGCCCAGCTCCTATAGTCCAATCTAGGTAATAGTAACTGCCCAGCTCCCTCATTGCAAGCTGGGTAATAGTAACTGCCCAGCTCTCACAGTCCAGGCTGTGCAATAGTAAATGTCCAGCTGCCACAGTCCAGGCTGGGTAGTAGTAACTGCCCAGCTCCTACAGTCCAGGCTGCGTAATAGTAACTGCCCAGCTCCCACAGTCCAGGCTGGGGAATGGTAACTGCCCAGCTCCCACAATCCAGGCTGGATGATAGTGACTACCCAGCTCCCACTGTCCAGCTTGGGTAATAGTAACTGCCCAGCTCCCACAATCCAGGCTGGGTAAGAGTAACTACCCAGCTCCTACAGTCCAGGCTGGATAGTAGTAACTGCCCAGCTCCCACAAGGCAAGCTGGGTAACAGCAACTGCCCAGCACCCACAGTCCTGGTTGGACATTAGTAACTGCCCAGCTCCCACAATCTAGGCTCAGCAATAGCAACTGCCCAGCTCCCGCAGTCCAGGCTGGGTAATAGTAACTGCCCAGCTCCCACAGCCCAGGCTGGGAAATAGTAACTGCCCAGCTCCCACAGCCCAGTCTGGGTAATAGTAACTGCCCAGCTCCCACAGCCCAGGCTGGGAAATAGTAACTGCCCAGCTCCCACAGCCCAGGCTGGGAAATAGTAACTGCCCAGCTCCCACAGCCCAGTCTGGGTAATAGTAACTGCCCAGCTCCCACAGCCCAGTCTGGGTAATAGTAACTGCCCAGCTCCCACAGCCCAGGCTGGGAAATAGTAACTGCCCAGCTCCCACAGCCCAGTCTGGGTAATAGTAACTGCCCAGCTCCCACAGCCCAGGCTGGGTAATAGTAACTGCCCAGCTCCCACAGCCCAGGCTGGGAAATAGTAACTGCCCAGCTCCCACAGCCCAGGCTGGGTAATAGTAACTGCCCAGCTCCCACAGTCCTGGATGGATATTAGTAACTGTCCAGCTCCCAGAATCTAGGCTCAGCAATAGCAACTGCCCAGCTCCCACAGTCCAGGCTGGGTAATAGTAACTGCCCAGCTCCCACAGCCCAGGCTGGGTAATAGTAACTGCCCAGCTCCCACAGCCCAGGCTGGGTAATAGTAACTGCCCAGCTGCCACAGTCCAGGCTGGGTAATAGTAACTGCCCAGCTCCCACAGTCCAGGCTGGGGAATGGTAACTGCCCAGCTCCCACAATCCTGGCTGGATGATAGTGACTACCCAGCTCCCACTGTCCTGCTTGGGTAATAGTAACTGCCCAGCTCCCACAATCCAGACTGGATAATAGTAACTGACCAGCTCCCACAGTCCAAGTTTGGTAATAGTAACTGCCCAGCTCCCACAATCCAGGCCGGGTAATAGTAACTGCCCAGCTCCCACAGTCCAGGCTGGGTAATAGTAACTGCCCAGCTCCCACAGTCCAGGTTGGGCAATAGTTACTGCCCAGCTGTCTAAATCCAGACTGGATAATAGTAACTGCCCAGCTCCCATAGTCCAGGTTGGATATTAGTATTTGCCCAGCTCCCACAATCTATGCTCGGCAATAGCAACTGCCCAGCTCCCACAGTCCAGGTTGGGTAATAGTAACTGCCCAGCTGCCACAGTCCAGGCTGGGTAATAGTAACTGCCCAGCTCCCACAGTCCAGGCTGGGGAATGGTAACTGCCCAGCTCCCACAATCCTGGCTGGATGATAGTGACTACCCAGCTCCCACTGTCCTGCTTGGGTAATAGTAACTGCCCAGCTCCCACAATCCAGGCTGGGTAAGAGTAACTACCCAGCTCCCACAGTCCAGGCTGGATAATAGTAACTGCCCAGCTCCCACAATCCAGGCTGGGTAAGAGTAACTACCCAGCTCCCACAGTCCAGGCTGGATAATAGTAACTGCCCAGCTCCCACAATCCAGGCTGGGTAAGAGTAACCACCCAGCTCCCACTGACCAGGCTGGGTAATAGTAACTGCACAGCTCCCACAGTCCAGGCTGGGAAATTGTAACTGCCCAGCTTCCACATTCCAGGCTGGGCAATATTAACTGCCCAGCTCCCACTGTCCAGACTGGGTAATAGTAACTGACCAGCTCCCACAGTCCAAGTTTGGTAATAGTAACTGCCCAGCTCCCACAATCCAGGCCGGGTAATAGTAACTGCCCAGCTCCCACAGTCCAGGTTGGGCAATAGTTACTGCCCAGCTGTCTAAATCCAGACTGGATAATAGTAACTGCCCAGCTCCCATAGTCCAGGTTGGATATTAGTATTTGCCCAGCTCCCACAATCTATGCTCGGCAATAGCAACTGCCCAGCTCCCACAGTCCAGGCTGGGTAATAGTTACTGCCCAGCTCCCTAAATCCAGGCTGGGTAATAGTAACTGCCCAGTTCCCACAGTCCAGACTGGGTAATAGTTACTGCCCAGCTCCCTAAATCCAGACTGGGTAATAGTAACTGCCCAGCTCCCATAGTCCAGGTTGGATATTAATAACTGCACAGCTCCCACAATCTACGCTCGGCAATAGCAACTGCCCAGCTCCCACAGTCCAGGCTGGGTAATAGTAACTGCTCAGCTCACACTGTCCAGGCTGGGGAATAGTAACAGCCCAGCTCCCACAGTCCAGGCTGGGTAATAGTAACTGCCCAGCTCCCACAGTCCAGGCTGGGTAATAGTAACTGCCCAGCTCCCACAGTCCAGGCTGGGGAATGGTAAATGCCCAGCTCCCACATTCCAGACTTGGTAATAGCAACTGCCCAGCTCCCACATTCCAGGCTGGCGAATGGTAACTGCCCAGCTCCCACAATCCTGGCTGGATGATAATAACTACCCAGCTCCCACTGTCCAGCTTGGGTAATAGTAACTGCCCAGCTCCCACAGTCCAGGCTGGGTAATAGTAACTACCCAGCTCCCACTGACCAGGCTGGGTAATAGTAACTGCCCAGCTCCCACAGTCCAGGCTGGGAAATTGTAACTGCCCAGCTCCCACATTCCAGGCTGGTCAATAGTAAATGCCCAGCTTCCACAGTCCAGGGCTGGGTAATACTCACTGCCCAACCCCCCCAATGCAGGCTGCGTAAATTAACTGCCCAGCTCGCACAGTCCAGGTTGGGTAATAGTAACTGCCCAGCTCCCACAATCCAGGCTGGGAATTAGTAACTGCCCAGCTCCCACAGTCCAGGCTGGTTATTGGTAACAGCCCAGCTACCACAGTCCAGGCTGGGTAATATTAATTGCCCAACTCCCACAGTGCAGGCTGTGCAATAGTAACTGCCCATCTCCCACAGTCCAGGCTGGGTATTGGTAACAGCCCAGCTACCACAGTCCAGGCTGGGTAATATTAATTGCCCAACTCCCACAGTGCAGGCTGTGCAATAGTAACTGCCCATCTCCCACAGTCCAGGCTGGGTATTGGTAACAGCACAGCTACCACATTCCAGTCTGGGTATTAGTAACTGCCCAACTCCCACAGTCCAGGCTAGGTATTGGTAACAGCCCAGCTACCACAGTCCAGGCTGGGTATTGGTAACAGCCCGGCTACCACAGTCCAGGCTGGGTAATATTAATTGCCCAACTGCCACAGTGCAGGCTGTGCAATAGTAACTGCCCAGCTCCTATAGTCCAATCTAGGTAATAGTAACTGCCCAGCTCCCTCATTGCAAGCTGGGTAATAGTAACTGCCCAGCTCTCACAGTCCAGGCTGTGCAATAGTAAATGTCCAGCTGCCACAGTCCAGGCTGGGTAGTAGTAACTGCCCAGCTCCTACAGTCCAGGCTGCGTAATAGTAACTGCCCAGCTCCCACAGTCCAGGCTGGGGAATGGTAACTGCCCAGCTCCCACAATCCAGGCTGGATGATAGTGACTACCCAGCTCCCACTGTCCAGCTTGGGTAATAGTAACTGCCCATCTCCCACAATCCAGGCTGGGTAAGAGTAACTACCCAGTTCCCACAGTCCAGGCTGGATAATAGTAACTGCCCAGCTCCCACAAGGCAGGCTGGGTAACAGCAACTGCCCAGCACCCACAGTCCTGGTTGGATATTAGTAACTGCCCAGCTCCCACAATCTAGGCTCAGCAATAGCAACTGCCCAGCTCCCACAGTCCAGGCTGGGTAATAGTAACTGCCCAGCTCCCACAGCCCAGGCTGGGAAATAGTAACTGCCCAGCTCCCACAGCCCAGCCTGGGAAATAGTGACTGCCCAGCTCCCACAGCCCAGGCTGGGAAATAGTAACTGCCCAGCTCCCACAGCCCAGGCTGGGTAATAGTAACTGCCCAGCTCCCACAGTCCTGGTTGGATATTAGTAACTGTCCAGCTCCCACAATCTAGGCTCAGCAATAGCAACTGCCCAGCTCCCACAGTCCAGGCTGGGTAATAGTAACTGCCCAGCTCCCACAGTCCAGGCTGTGTAATAGTAACTGCCCAACTGCCACAGTCCAGGCTGGGTAATAGTAACTGCCCAGCTCCCACAGTCCAGGCTGGGTAATAGTAACTGCCCAGCTCCCACAGTCCAGGCTGGGGAATGGTAAATGCCCAGCTCCCACATTCCAGGCTGGCGAATGGTTCCTGCCCAGCTCCCACAATCCAGGCTGGATGATAATAACTACCCAGCTCCCACTGTCCAGCTTGGGTAATAGTAACTGCCCAGCTCTCACAGTCCAGGCTGGGAAATTGTAACTGCCCAGCTCCCTCAGTCCAGGCTGGGTAATAGTAACTACCCAGCTCCCACTGACCAGGCTGGGTAATAGTAACTGCCCAGCTCCCACAGTCCAGGCTGGGAAATTGTAACTGCCCAGCTCCCACATTCCAGGCTGGTCAATAGTAAATGCCCAGCTTCCACAGTCCAGGGCTGGGTATACTCACTGCCTAGCTCCCACAATGCAGGCTGCGTAAATTAACTGCCCAGCTCGCACAGTCCAGGTTGGGTAATACTGGCTGCCCAGCTCCCACAATCCAGGCTGGGAAATAGTAACTGCCCAGCTTCCACAGTCCAGGCTGGGTATTGGTAATAGCCCAGCTACCACAGTCCAGGCTGGGTAATATTAATTGCCCAACTCCCACAGTGCAGGCTGTGCAATAGTAACTGCCCATCTCCCACAGTCCAGGCTGTGCAATAGTAACTGCCCATCTCCCACAGTCCAGGCTGGGTATTGGTAACAGCCCAGCTACCACAGTCCAGGCTGGGTAATACTAATTGCCCAACTCCCACAGTGCAGGCTGTGCAATAGTAACTGCCCATCTCCCACAGTCCAGGCTGGGTATTGGTAACAGCCCAGCTACCACAGTCCAGGCTGGGTATTGGTAACAGCCCAGCTACCACAGTCCAGGCTGGGTAATATTAATTGCCCAACTGCCACAGTGCAGGCTGTGCAATAGTAACTGCCCAGCTTCTATAGTCCAATCTAGGTAATAGTAACTGCCCAGCTCCCTCATTGCAAGCTGGGTAATAGTAACTGCCCAGCTCTCACAGTCCAGGCTGTGCAATAGTAAATGTCCAGCTGCCACAGTCCAGGCTGGGTAGTAGTAACTGCCCAGCTCCTACAGTCCAGGCTGCGTAATAGTAACTGCCCAGCTCCCACAGTCCAGGCTGGGGAATGGTAACTGCCCAGCTCCCACAATCCAGGCTGGATGATAGTGACTACCCGGCTCCCACTGTGCAGCTTGGGTAATAGTAACTGCCCAGCTCCCACAATCCAGGCTGGGTAAGAGTAACTACCCAGCTCCTACAGTCCAGGCTGGATAGTAGTAACTGCCCAGCTCCCACAAGGCAAGCTGGGTAACAGCAACTGCCCAGCACCCACAGTCCTGGTTGGACATTAGTAACTGCCCAGCTCCCACAATCTAGGCTCAGCAATAGCAACTGCCCAGCTCCCACAGTCCAGGCTGGGTAATAGTAACTGCCCAGCTCCCACAGCCCAGGCTGGGAAATAGTAACTGCCCAGCTCCCACAGCCCAGTCTGGTTAATAGTAACTGCCCAGCTCCCACAGCCCAGTCTGGGTAATAGTAACTGCCCAGCTCCCACAGCCCAGGCTGGGAAATAGTAACTGCCCAGCTCCCACAGCCCAGGCTGGGTAATAGTAACTGCCCAGCTCCCACAGCCCAGTCTGGGTAATAGTAACTGCCCAGCTCCCACAGCCCAGGCTGGGTAATAGTAACTGCCCAGCTCCCACAGCCCAGGCTGGGAAATAGTAACTGCCCAGCTCCCACAGCCCAGGCTGGGTAATAGTAACTGCCCAGCTCCCACAGCCCAGGCTGGGTAATAGTAACTGCCCAGCTCCCACAGCCCAGGCTGGGTAATAGTAACTGCCCAGCTGCCACAGTCCAGGCTGGGTAATAGTAACTGCCCAGCTCCCACAGTCCAGGCTGGGGAATGGTAACTGCCCAGCTCCCACAATCCTGGCTGGATGATAGTGACTACCCAGCTCCCACTGTCCTGCTTGGGTAATAGTAACTGCCCAGCTCCCACAATCCAGGCTGGGTAAGAGTAACTACCCAGCTCCCACTGACCAGGCTGGGTAATAGTAACTGCACAGCTCCCACAGTCCCGGCTGGGAAATTGCAACTGCTCAGCTCCCACATTCCAGGCTGGGCAATATTAACTGCCCAGCTCCCACTGTCCAGACTGGATAATAGTAACTGACCAGCTCCCACAGTCCAAGTTTGGTAATAGTAACTGCCCAGCTCCCACAATCCAGGCCGGGTAATAGTAACTGCCCAGCTCCCACAGTCCAGGTTGGGCAATAGTTACTGCCCAGCTGTCTAAATCCAGACTGGATAATAGTAACTGCCCAGCTCCCATAGTCCAGGTTGGATATTAGTATTTGCCCAGCTCCCACAATCTATGCTCGGCAATAGCAACTGCCCAGCTCCCACAGTCCAGGTTGGGTAATAGTAACTGCCCAGCTGCCACAGTCCAGGCTGGGTAATAGTAACTGCCCAGCTCCCACAGTCCAGGCTGGGGAATGGTAACTGCCCAGCTCCCACAATCCTGGCTGGATGATAGTGACTACCCAGCTCCCACTGTCCTGCTTGGGTAATAGTAACTGCCCAGCTCCCACAATCCAGGCTGGGTAAGAGTAACTACCCAGCTCCCACAGTCCAGGCTGGATAATAGTAACTGCCCAGCTCCCACAATCCAGGCTGGGTAAGAGTAACTACCCAGCTCCCACAGTCCAGGCTGGATAATAGTAACTGCCCAGCTCCCACAATCCAGGCTGGGTAAGAGTAACTACCCAGCTCCCACTGACCAGGCTGGGTAATAGTAACTGCACAGCTCCCACAGTCCAGGCTGGGAAATTGTAACTGCCCAGCTCCCACATTCCAGGCTGGGCAATATTAACTGCCCAGCTCCCACTGTCCAGACTGGGTAATAGTAACTGACCAGCTCCCACAGTCCAAGTTTGGTAATAGTAACTGCCCAGCTCCCACAATCCAGGCCGGGTAATAGTAACTGCCCAGCTCCCACAGTCCAGGTTGGGCAATAGTTACTGCCCAGCTGTCTAAATCCAGACTGGATAATAGTAACTGCCCAGCTCCCATAGTCCAGGTTGGATATTAGTATTTGCCCAGCTCCCACAATCTATGCTCGGCAATAGCAACTGCCCAGCTCCCACAGTCCAGGCTGGGTAATAGTTACTGCACAGCTCCCTAAATCCAGGCTGGGTAATAGTAACTGCCCAGTTCCCACAGTCCAGACTGGGTAATAGTTACTGCCCAGCTCCCTAAATCCAGACTGGGTAATAGTAACTGCCCAGCTCCCATAGTCCAGGTTGGATATTAATAACTGCACAGCTCCCACAATCTACGCTCGGCAATAGCAACTGCCCAGCTCCCACAGTCCAGGCTGGGTAATAGTAACTGCTCAGCTCACACTGTCCAGGCTGGGGAATAGTAACAGCCCAGCTCCCACAGTCCAGGCTGGGTAATAGTAACTGCCCAGCTCCCACAGTCCAGGCTGGGTAATAGTAACTGCCCAGCTCCCACAGTCCAGGCTGGGGAATGGTAAATGCCCAGCTCCCACATTCCAGACTTGGTAATAGCAACTGCCCAGCTCCCACATTCCAGGCTGGCGAATGGTAACTGCCCAGCTCCCACAATCCTGGCTGGATGATAATAACTACCCAGCTCCCACTGTCCAGCTTGGGTAATAGTAACTGCCCAGCTCCCACAGTCCAGGCTGGGTAATAGTAACTACCCAGCTCCCACTGACCAGGCTGGGTAATAGTAACTGCCCAGCTCCCACAGTCCAGGCTGGGAAATTGTAACTGCCCAGCTCCCACATTCCAGGCTGGTCAATAGTAAATGCCCAGCTTCCACAGTCCAGGGCTGGGTAATACTCACTGCCCAACCCCCCCAATGCAGGCTGCGTAAATTAACTGCCCAGCTCGCACAGTCCAGGTTGGGTAATAGTAACTGCCCAGCTCCCACAATCCAGGCTGGGAATTAGTAACTGCCCAGCTCCCACAGTCCAGGCTGGTTATTGGTAACAGCCCAGCTACCACAGTCCAGGCTGGGTAATATTAATTGCCCAACTCCCACAGTGCAGGCTGTGCAATAGTAACTGCCCATCTCCCACAGTCCAGGCTGGGTATTGGTAACAGCCCAGCTACCACAGTCCAGGCTGGGTAATATTAATTGCCCAACTCCCACAGTGCAGGCTGTGCAATAGTAACTGCCCATCTCCCACAGTCCAGGCTGGGTATTGGTAACAGCACAGCTACCACATTCCAGTCTGGGTATTAGTAACTGCCCAACTCCCACAGTCCAGGCTAGGTATTGGTAACAGCCCAGCTACCACAGTCCAGGCTGGGTATTGGTAACAGCCCGGCTACCACAGTCCAGGCTGGGTAATATTAATTGCCCAACTGCCACAGTGCAGGCTGTGCAATAGTAACTGCCCAGCTCCTATAGTCCAATCTAGGTAATAGTAACTGCCCAGCTCCCTCATTGCAAGCTGGGTAATAGTAACTGCCCAGCTCTCACAGTCCAGGCTGTGCAATAGTAAATGTCCAGCTGCCACAGTCCAGGCTGGGTAGTAGTAACTGCCCAGCTCCTACAGTCCAGGCTGCGTAATAGTAACTGCCCAGCTCCCACAGTCCAGGCTGGGGAATGGTAACTGCCCAGCTCCCACAATCCAGGCTGGATGATAGTGACTACCCAGCTCCCACTGTCCAGCTTGGGTAATAGTAACTGCCCAGCTCCCACAATCCAGGCTGGGTAAGAGTAACTACCCAGTTCCCACAGTCCAGGCTGGATAATAGTAACTGCCCAGCTCCCACAAGGCAGGCTGGGTAACAGCAACTGCCCAGCACCCACAGTCCTGGTTGGATATTAGTAACTGCCCAGCTCCCACAATCTAGGCTCAGCAATAGCAACTGCCCAGCTCCCACAGTCCAGGCTGGGTAATAGTAACTGCCCAGCTCCCACAGCCCAGGCTGGGAAATAGTAACTGCCCAGCTCCCACAGCCCAGCCTGGAAAATAGTGACTGCCCAGCTCCCTCAGCCCAGGCTGGGAAATAGTAACTGCCCAGCTCCCACAGCCCAGGCTGGGTAATAGTAACTGCCCAGCTCCCACAGTCCTGGTTGGATATTAGTAACTGTCCAGCTCCCACAATCTAGGCTCAGCAATAGCAACTGCCCAGCTCCCACAGTCCAGGCTGGGTAATAGTAACTGCCCAGCTCCCACAGTCCAGGCTGTGTAATAGTAACTGCCCAACTGCCACAGTCCAGGCTGGGTAATAGTAACTGCCCAGCTCCCACAGTCCAGGCTGGGTAATAGTAACTGCCCAGCTCCCACAGTCCAGGCTGGGGAATGGTAAATGCCCAGCTCCCACATTCCAGGCTGGCGAATGGTTCCTGCCCAGCTCCCACAATCCAGGCTGGATGATAATAACTACCCAGCTCCCACTGTCCAGCTTGGGTAATAGTAACTGCCCAGCTCTCACAGTCCAGGCTGGGAAATTGTAACTGCCCAGCTCCCACAGTCCAGGCTGGGTAATAGTAACTACCCAGCTCCCACTGACCAGGCTGGGTAATAGTAACTGCCCAGCTCCCACAGTCCAGGCTGGGAAATTGTAACTGCCCAGCTCCCACATTCCAGGCTGGTCAATAGTAAATGCCCAGCTTCCACAGTCCAGGGCTGGGTATACTCACTGCCTAGCTCCCACAATGCAGGCTGCGTAAATTAACTGCCCAGCTCGCACAGTCCAGGTTGGGTAATACTGGCTGCCCAGCTCCCACAATCCAGGCTGGGAAATAGTAACTGCCCAGCTTCCACAGTCCAGGCTGGGTATTGGTAATAGCCCAGCTACCACAGTCCAGGCTGGGTAATATTAATTGCCCAACTCCCACAGTGCAGGCTGTGCAATAGTAACTGCCCATCTCCCACAGTCCAGGCTGTGCAATAGTAACTGCCCATCTCCCACAGTCCAGGCTGGGTATTGGTAACAGCCCAGCTACCACAGTCCAGGCTGGGTAATACTAATTGCCCAACTCCCACAGTGCAGGCTGTGCAATAGTAACTGCCCATCTCCCACAGTCCAGGCTGGGTATTGGTAACAGCCCAGCTACCACATTCCAGTCTGGGTATTAGTAACTGCCCAACTCCCACAGTCCAGGCTGGGTATTGGTAACAGCCCAGCTACCACAGTCCAGGCTGGGTATTGGTAACAGCCCAGCTACCACAGTCCAGGCTGGGTAACATTAATTGCCCAACTCCCACAGTGCAGGCTGTGCAATAGTAACTGCCCAGCTCCTATAGTCCAATCTAGGTAATAGTAACTGCCCAGCTCCCTCATTGCAAGCTGGGTAATAGTAACTACCCAGCTCTCACAGTCCAGGCTGGGCAATAGTAAATGTCCAGCTGCCACAGTCCAGGCTGGGTAGTAGTAACTGCCCAGCTCCTACAGTCCAGGCTGCGTAATAGTAACTGCCCAGCTCCCACAGTCCAGGCTGGGGAATGGTAACTGCCCAGCTCCCACAATCCAGACTGGATGATAGTGACTACCCAGCTCCCACTGTCCAGCTTGGGTAATAGTAACTGCCCAGCTCCCACAATCCAGGCTGGGTAAGAGTAACTACCCAGCTCCCACAGTCCAGGCTGGATAATAGTAACTGCCCAGCTCCCACAAGGCAGGCTGGGTAACAGCAGCTGCCCAGCACCCACAGTCCTGGTTGGATATTAGTAACTGCCTAGCTCCCACAATCTAGGCTCAGCAATAGCAACTGCCCAGCTCCCACAGTCCAGGCTGGGTAATAGTAACTGCCCAGCTCCCACAGTCCAGGCTGGGTAATAGTAACTGCCCAGCTCCCACAGCCCAGGCTGGGAAATAGTAACTGCCCAGCTCCCACAGCCCAGGCTGGGTAATAGTAACTGCCCAGCTCCCACAGCCCAGGCTGGGAAATAGTAACTGCCCAGCTCCCACAGCCCAGGCTGGGTAATAATAACTGCCCTGCACCCACAGTCCTGGTTGGATATTAGTAACTGTCCAGCTCCCACAATCTAGGCTCAGCAATAGCAACTGCCCAGCTCCCACAGTCCAGGCTGGGTAATAGTAACTGCCCAGCTCCCACAGTCCAGGCTGGGTAATAGTAACTGCCCAGCTCCCACAGCCCAGGCTGGGTAATAGTAACTGCCCAGCTCCCACAGCCCAGGCTGGGTAATAGTAACTGCCCAGCTCCCACAGCCCAGGCTGGGTAATAGTAACTGCCCAGCTCCCACAGCCCAGGCTGGGTAATAGTAACTGCCCAGCTCCCACAGCCCAGGCTGGGTAATAGTAACTGCCCAGCTCCCACAGCCCAGGCTGGGTAATAGTAACTGCCCAGCTCCCACAGCCCAGGCTGGGTAATATTAACTGCCCAGCTCCCACAGCCCAGGCTGGGTAATAGTAACTGCCCAGCTCCCACAGCCCAGGCTGGGTAATAGTAACTGCCCAGCTCCCACAGCCCAGGCTGGGTAATAGTAACTGCCCAGCTGCCACTGACCAGGCTGGGTAATAGTAACTGCCCAGCTCCCACAGTCCAGGCTGGGAAATTGTAACTGCTCAGCTCCCACATTCCAGGCTGGGCAATATTAACTGCCCAGCTCCCACTGTCCAGACTGGGTAATAGTAACTGCCCAGCTCCCACTGTCCAGACTGGGTAATAGTAACTGACCAGCTCCCACAGTCCAAGTTTGGTAATAGTAACTGCCCAGCTCCCACAATCCAGGCTGGGTAATAGTAACTGCCCAGCTCCCTCAGTCCAGGTTGGGCAATAGTTACTGCCCAGCTGCCTAAATCCAGACTGGATAATAGTAACTGCCCAGCTCCCATAGTCCAGGTTGGATATTAGTATTTGCCCAGCTCCCACAATCTATGCTCGGCAATAGCAACTGCCCAGCTCCCACAGTCCAGGTTGGGTAATAGTAACTGCCCAGTTCTTTACAGTCCAGGCTGGGTAATAGTTACTGCCCAGCTCCCTAAATCCAGTCTGGGTAATAGTAACTGCCTAGCTCCCACACTCCAGGCTGGGTAATAGTTACTGCCCAGCTCCCTAAATCCAGACTGGGTAATAGTAACTGCCCAGCTCCCATAGTCCAGGTTGGATATTAATAACTGCACAGCTCCCACAATCTACGCTCGGCAATAGCAACTGCCCAGCTCCCACAGTCCAGGCTGGGTAATAGTAACTGCTCAGCTCACACTTTCCAGGCTGGGGAATAGTAACAGCGCAGCTCCCACAGTCCAGGTTAGGTAATAGTAACTGCCCAGCTCCCACAGCCCAGGCTGGGTAATAGTAACTGCACAGCTCCCACAGTCCAGGCTGGGAAATTGTAACTGCTCAGCTCCCACATTCCAGGCTGGGCAATATTAACTGCCCAGCTCCCACTGTCCAGACTGGGTAATAGTAACTGCCCAGCTCCCACTGTCCAGACTGGGTAATAGTAACTGACCAGCTCCCACAGTCCAAGTTTGGTAATAGTAACTGCCCAGCTCCCACAATCCAGGCTGGGTAATAGTAACTGCCCAGCTCCCTCAGTCCAGGTTGGGCAATAGTTACTGCCCAGCTGCCTAAATCCAGGCTGGATAATAGTAACTGCCCAGCTCCCATAGTCCAGGTTGGATATTAGTATTTGCCCAGCTCCCACAATCTATGCTCGGCAATAGCAACTGCCCAGCTCCCACACTCCAGGCTGGGTAATAGTTACTGCCCAGCTCCCTAAATCCAGACTGGGTAATAGTAACTGCCCAGCTCCCATAGTCCAGGTTGGATATTAATAACTGCACAGCTCCCACAATCTACGCTCGGCAATAGCAACTGCCCAGCTCCCACAGTCCAGGCTGGGTAATAGTAACTGCTCAGCTCACACTGTCCAGGCTGGGGAATAGTAACAGCGCAGCTCCCACAGTCCAGGTTAGGTAATAGTAACTGCCCAGCTCCCACAGTCCAGGCTGGGCAATAGTAACTGCCCAGCTTCCACAGTCCAGGCTGGGTAATAGCAACTGCCCAGCTCCCACAGTCCAGGCTGGGGAATGGTAACTGCCCAGCTCCCACAATCCAGGCTGGATGATAGTGACTACCCAGCTCCCACTGTCCAGCTTGGGTAATAGTAACTGCCCAGCTCCCACAATCCAGGCTGGGTAAGAGTAACTACCCAGCTCCCACAGTCCAGGCTGGATAATAGTAACTGCCCAGCTCCCACAATCCAGGCTGGGTAAGAGTAACTACCCAGCTCCCACTGACCAGGCTGGGTAATAGTAACTGCCCAGCTCCCACAGTCTAGGCTGGGAAATTGTAACTGCCCAGCTCCCACATTCAGGCTGGGCAATATTAACTGCCCAGCTCCCACTGTCCAGACTGGGTAATAGTAACTATCCAGCTGCCACAGTCCAAGTTTGGTAATAGTAACTGCCCAGCTCCCACAATCCAGGCTGGGTAATAGTAACTGCCCAGCTCCCACAGTCCTGGTTGGGCAATAGTTACTGCCCAGCTGCCTAAATCCAGACTGGGTAATAGTAACTGCCCAGCTCCCATAGTCCAGGTTGGATATTAGTATTTGCCCAGCTCCCACAATCTATGCTCGGTAATAGCAACTGCCCAGCTCCCACAGTCCAGGTTGGGTAATAGTAACTGCCCAGTTCTTTACAGTCCAGGCTGGGTAATAGTTACTGCCCAGCTCCCTAAATCCAGGCTGGGTAATAGTAACTGCCCAGCTCCCACAGTCCAGGCTGGGTAATAGTTACTGCCCAGCTCCCTTAATCCAGACTGGGTAATCGTAACTGCCCAGCTCCCATAGTCCAGGTTGGATATTAATAACTGCACAGCTCCCACAATCTACGCTTGGCAATAGCAACTGCCCAGCTCCCACATTCCAGGCTGGGTAATAGTAACTGCTCAGCTCCCACAGTCCAGGCTGGGGAATAGTAACAGCGCAGCTCCCACAGTCCAGGTTAGGTAATAGTATCTGCCCAGCTCCCACAGTCCAGGCTGGGCAATAGTAACTGCCCATCTCTTATAGTGCAGGCTGGGTAATATTAACTGCCCAGCTCCCACAATCCAGGCTGGGTAATGGTAACTGCCCAGCTCGCACAGTCCAGGCTGGGCAATAGCAACCGCCCAGCTCACACAATCCAGGCTGGGTAAATTTACTGCCCTGCTCCCACAATCCAGCTGGGTAAATTAACTACCCACCTCGCACAGTCCAGGCTGGGTAAATTAACTGCCCATCTCCCACAGTCCATGCTGGGGAATGGTAACGTCCCAGCTTGCACAGTCCAGGCTGGGCAATAGTAACTGCCCAGCTGCCACAGTCCAGGCTGGATAATAGTAACTGCCCAGCTCCTACAGTCCAGGCTGCGTAATAGTAACTGCCCAGCTCCCACAGTCCAGGCTGCGTAATAGTAACTGCCCAGCTCCCACAGTCCAGGCTGCGTAATAGGAACTGCCCTGCTCCCACAAGGCAGGCTGGGTAACAGCAACTGCCCAGCTCCCACATTCCTGGTTGGATATTAGTAACTGCTCAGCTCCCAGAATCTTGGCTCATCAATAGCAACTGCCCAGCTCCCACAGACCAGGCTGGGTAATAGTAACTGCTCAGCTTCCACAGTTCACGCTGGGTAATTATAACTGCCCAGCTCCCATAGCAAAGGCTGGGCAACATTAACTGCCCAGCTCCCAATGTCCAGGCTGGGTAATAGTAACTGCTTAGCTCCCACTGTCCAGGCTGGGGAATAGTAACTACCCAGCTCTCACAATCATTGGTGGGTAAGAGTAACTACCCAGCTCCCTCAGTCCAGGCTGGGTAATAGTAACTGCCCAGCTCCCATAGCCCAGGCTGGGCAACATTAACTGCCCAGCTCCCAATGTCCAGGCTGGGTAATAGTAACTGCTTAGCTCCCACTGTCCAGGCTGGGGAATAGTAACTACCCAGCTCTCACAATCATTGGTGGGTAAGAGTAACTACCCAGCTCCCTCAGTCCAGGCTGGGTAATAGTAACTGCCCAGCTCCCACAGTCCAGGCTGGGAAATATTAACTGCCCAGCTCCCACAGTCCAGGCTGGGAAATATTAACTGCCCAACTCTCACAGTTCAGGCTTTGAAATAGTAACTGCCCAGCTCCCACAATCCAGGCTGGGTAAGAGTAACTACCCAGCTCCCACTGACCAGGCTGGGTAATAGTAACTGCCCAGCTCCCACAGTCCAGGCTGGTTAATAGTAACCGCCCAGTTCCCACAGTCCAGGCTGGTTAATAGTAACCGCCCAGCTCCCACAGTCCAGGCTGGGTAAGAGTAACTGCCCAGCTCCCACAATCCAGGCTGGGTAATGGTAACTGCCTAGCGCCCACAGTCCAGGCTGGGTAATAGTAACTGCCCAGCTCCTTCAGTCCTGGCTGGGTAATAGTAAGTCCCCAGCTCCCACAATCCAGGTTGGGTAAATTAACTGCCCAGCTGCCACAATCCAGGCTGGGTAATAGTAACTAACCAGCTCCCACTGTCCAAGCTGGGCAATAGTAACTGCCCAGCTCCTGCAGTCCAGTTTGGGTAATAGTAACTGCACAGCTCCCACAGTCCTTGCTGTGTAAATTATCTGCCCAGCTCCCACTGTCCAGGTTGGGTAAATTAACAGCCCAGCTCCCACAGTCCAGGCTGGGCAATAGTAACTACCCCAGCACCCATAGTCCAGGCTGGGCAATAGCCCACAGTCCAGGCTGCGTAATAGTAACTGCCGGGCTCGTACAGTCGAGGCTGGGTAATTGTAACTGCCCAGCTCCAACAATCCAGGCTGAGTATTAGCAACTGCCCAGCTCCCACAGTCCAGGCTGGGAAATAGTAACTGCCCAGCTCCCACAGTCCAGGCTGGGCAATAGTAACTGTCCAGCTCCTACAGTCCAGGGCTGGGTAATAGTAATTGCCCAGCTCCCACAATGCAGGCTGCGTAAGTTAACTGCCCAGCTCGCACAGTCCAGGTTGGGTAATAGTAACTGCCCAACTCCCACAATCCAGGCTGGGTAATAGTAACTGCCCAGCTCCTACAATCCAGGCTGGGAAATAGTAACTGCCCAGCTCCCACAGTCCAGGCTGGTTATTAGTAACTGCCCAGCTCCTATAGTCCAGTCTTGATAATAGTAACTGCCCAGCTCCCTCATTGCAAGCTGGGTAATAGTAACTGCCCAACTCCCAAAGCCCAGGTTGCTTAATAGTAACTGCCCAGCTCCCACAAGGCAGGCTGGGTAACAGTAACTGTCCAGCTCCTACAGTCCAGGCTGGGTAATATTAACTACCCAGCTCCCACAATGCAGGCTGCGTAAATTAACTGCCCAGCTCGCACAGTCCAGGTTGGGTAATAGTAACTGCCTACCTCCCACAATCTAGGCTGGGTAATAGTAACTGCCCAGCTCCTACAATCCAAGCTGGGAAATAGTAACTGCCCAGCTCCCACAATGCAGGCTGCGTAAATTAACTGCCCAGCTCGCACAGTCCAGGTTGGGTAATAGTAACTGCCCAGCTCCCACAATCCAGGCTGGGTAATAGTAACTGCCCAGCTCCTACAATCTAGGCTGGGAAATAGTAACTGCCCAGCTCCCACAGTCCAGGCTGGGTATTAGTAACTGCCCAGCTCGCACTGTCCAGGCTGGGCAATAGCAACCGCCCAGCTCACACAATCCAGCCTGGGCAATAGTAACTGCCCAGCTGCCACAGTCCAGGCTGGATAATAGTAACTGCCCAGCTCCCGCAGTCCAGGCTGCGTAATAGTAACTGCCCAGCTCCCACAAGGCAGGCTGGGTAACAGCAACTGCCCAGCTCCCACATTCCTGGTTGGATATTAGTAACTGCTCAGCTCCCACAATCTAGGCTCATCAATAGAACTGCCCAGCTCCCACAGTCCAGGCTGGGCAATAGTAACTGCCCAGCTCCCACAGTCCAGGCTGGGTAATAGTAACTCCCCAGCTCCCACAGTCCAGGCTGGGTAATAGTTGAGGTTGTTTCAGGGCTGTGTGAAATAACGCTGGCTTTGTTGCCTGATGCTCTGTTCACATTGATGGGCTGTACTTTGTAATACTGATAACTTGTCCAGACTCTCTGGGATGCTGGGTCAACTGGCCATGCCCATCACTCTGACTCCTGTGGGCACTTTTGAATCTGGGCTTTTTGAATTTGTTATTGGGCGTTGGTGATGCTAGCAAGACTGCTTTTATTGCCTGTTCCTCATCGCCCTGAGAAGGTAATGGTGGGCCTCATTTGTAATTTACTGCAGTGCTTGTGGTTGTTCCCCAGTAAAGGCCTTGGTTGGAAAATATTGTCCCAGTAATTAGGATGAAATAATGAAGATTTGTCCAAGTCTAGATGGTCTGTGACTTGGAGGTGATCGTGTTCTCATGACATGGCTGCTGTTTTACTTCTCAGCAAACAGGAGAGGAAGGTGAAACAACAACAGAAAATGCTGGAAAAACTCAGCAGGTCTAACAACATCTGTGGGGAGAGAATAAAACACAGTTAATGTTTTGAGTCCTTATGACCCTTCTTCAGAACAAGACATGTGACTCCAGACCCACAGCAATGTGGCTGATTCTTAAATGCCCTCTGAACAAGGGCAATTCGGATGGACAATTAATGCTGGCCTAGCCAGCGACACCCATATCCCATGAACAAATATAAAAAAATCAGTCAATTGTTGGATGTTAATTGTAAATCATTTGGGTGTTTAATTATTTTCTGGTATTAATTGTGGACTCACTTTATACAAAAATGTGGGAGCACGTTTAAAGAGGGGTTGGTTGGAGATGCATAATATGCAATGTGTGTCTCTTGTCAATAAAAGTTTAAGTATATAAAGACTAGGTTCCAATATTTTATTTGATTATCTGCTCCTAGCACTGCTTGCTTGTCCCTACAACCACTCCACCCACCCCCACTTCTCTCCCCCTACCCCCCCCTACCTTAAACCAGCTTATATTTCACCCGTCTCCTAATATTCACTCAGTTCTGTTGAAGGGTCATGAGGATTCGAAACGTCAACTCTTTTCTTCTCCGCCGATGCTGCCAGACTTGCTGAGTTTTTCCAGGTGATTCTATTTTTGTTTTGGATTTCCAGCATCCGCAGTTTTTTGTTTTTATCCAATATTTAAGCCATCATCATGTAGCCATCTGAGTTTCAACAGTGAAGAGACTGGATATTGAGTCCAGTGGCACAGCACTGATCAAATAAACTGCTCACTCCTAGGTAGTGTCGAGTTTCTTGAAGTTTTGGCTGCATCCTCCAGGAGTGTGGTGATTATTCCATCACTCGCCTGATCTGAGGCTTATAGAAAGTGATTTGGGATGTTGAAGGCTCAGGAGGAATGCCAGTCACTGTGGAGTATCCAACCCCAGGCCTATTGTTGTGGCTGTGATGTCGGTGTTGGCTGGTTCAGCTCAGCTTCTGGTCAGTGGTGACTCTCAAGGTGATGATGTTGCATGACAGGAGATGGTTTGGCTTTCTGCTATCTGAGATGATTGTTATCTGACATGGGTCAGTCTGAGGCTGGATGTTGTCTATAGCTGACATGGGCTGCTTTCTTATCATGCTGTGTTGGAAAATCTGATTCCTCAACGCTCAGTCTAGGCTTAAGATAAGGAAGCGGGTGCCAGAATAACCCCAAACCGGTTTAATTCACTTTACAGGTATAGCAACACCTTCCTGTGTGCTACACATAGAAGAGTATGGACATATCGGTGAGCAGGTCTTGCTTGTGTCAATGATTGTGTTAGAAGCTTGCAATACAGTCAAACAGGAATTGGTTCGTTTACTTTTTTGAAATGAGACATCTCTGTTCTGTGCACAAATCAATTCAGCTGGTGTGTTTCCTTTAACTTGTTGCAGCATGCCTGTTTCCCACCCTCCATGAAGAACTGGCATTCGTTGTACAGGAAGCTTGATGTCATTATGTAAATTGGACTAAAGCCAGAGAATGGAGTGGGATCAATCAACTCCTGCAAATGATATCTGCCTTTTTGTGCTTGGGATTTTGTCTGTGTGGAATATCTTGGCCCCTCTGTTTTCTAGCTGCCTGTTGGGAACATGTGTAAGGGCTGTCGGGAATCAGCTGACTTGCCCCAGTAGGCAGTATCTCATTTGGGGTTAGGGGAAGGAATTAGAGTTTTGGCCTCTGATCCCCTAATCTGTATCAAAGGGATTGGAACTCAGCAATGAGAAAGTGATAATTCAGTTGTACAGAGCCTTGATCAGATCCCACCTGGAGTAACTGTGTTACTCCTGCCCATCACACCTCAGGAAGGCTATACTGGCAGTGCAGATTACCCAGAATTGCACCAGGATTTAAAGGGTTAAATTATGAAGACATTACATAATATGGCTTTATTCATTTCTGCTTAGAATGTTGACATATGAGTTAATCAGCATTTAAGACGTTAGAGATTTGATTGGATTGAAAAAAACAATTTCCTCCAGAGGAGTACAGAACAAGGACACATAACTTTAGAATTAGATTTGGGTCATTCAGGGTTGAAATCAAAAAGCATTTCCTCACATAAAGGATAGTGAAAACCTGGAACGTTTTCAGTGGCTGTAAATGCTGGGTGACAATTGAAATTTTAAAGACAGATTGATAGATTTTTGTTGGGTAAGGGGAATCAAAGGATATGAAACAAAGATGGGTATTTGGAGTTTGAGGTACGGGTCAGCCATGATCTATTGTAACATGTTTGAGGGGCTGAATGGCCTCTTTCTGTTCCTGTGAGGTCTTGCTGTTTCTGTGGATTTAGCTGTTCAATTTCATTGGGTTTGTTTGTTTTCTACATTGCATAATAATCTGCCAGATGTGGTCCCCATGCTTTATCTTGGGGCTGGACAAAGAAATAAGCACCATACAAATTAAAAGATCCAGCAAAATCCAATGGAAAAAAGATAATCTTGCTTGTTTTTCAGATATGGACTGACCTCCTGCACCTTCTGTTCTTGTACAAATGCCTGACAATGCAGTTTTAATAATCTGCTGTCTAATTTCTCTACACAAATCTACACTAGTTTAGCTGGGCTTTAGAAGCAGATATACAGTGATGAGGTCAACACTGCCACTGAGGGGAACCAGACTGATTAACTGAAGGATACTCTATGTTAGTTCCTTGAAAAGAGTCACATGAAGAGTCACTTGGGGTTTATGTCAGTGTGAAATGTGAAGCTGAAGAGTTAAACAAGAAGCCTGGATCAGTGCCATGTTAGCTGATATAAGCTAGCATGGTGACAGTGGAGCTACCATTTATGTTGGTGCTGGAGAGGGAGAAATCAGTCATTCAATACCCCTCAGGAGGCACCATGTGATGGTCAGGACTGTCACTGATAGCCCTGGTGAGACAAGTACCCTGCTGGCACTTATTGTCTTGACAAACTCCTAAAGAATGACCACTTAGATGCGGTACTGGTTACAGGACAAAGGGTATCCAACTCTTCTTCAGGAGAGGTGGAGAGAAAGAGGGAGGGAGTTGGCAAAAAAAGCACATTTTTTCCTATCACTGGTACAATGAATGCAATGCTGAAGGTAAGTGCAATAAGCCTTCTTTCTAATCCTCCATGACTGTGAAGGGGAGTCAGGGTTCAGTGATGTATAACCCTTAATGAGTTTGATCAGTTTCTTTCCTTTCATATGATTTAAAAGGAAAGATTAATCCTGAGCACAGCGACAGGACATGGGGATGTAGAGATTGGTTCAGGTTTAATCACATCAGTAGCTGCAGTGAACTCCAGATAGGGGAAGAGAGACAACCCTTGGAGTTGTTCAAGAGGTGATTTGATGCTGTGATGGGCCAGTGGGTCTTGAGGAAGGATGAACTCATTGGGCCAAACCGGTTCTTTGGGCAGGTGTCTGTTGTTGTTAGGAAAATTTGGTGTTTCAGTGCAGACAGAGCTAGGTCATTTGTGCCTACCCACCCCATAGAACCTGGACCCTCAGCGTATTCAGAGAGAGACCCTCACCCAGAGAACCCGGACCCTCAGTGTACTGCAGAGAGAGACCCTCACCCAGAGAACCCGGACCCTCAGCGTCTGCAGAGAGAGACCCTCACCCAGAGAACCCGGACTCTCAGCGTACTGCAGAGAGAGACCCTCACCCAGAGAACCCGGACCCTCAGCATACTGCAGAGAGAGACCCTTACCCAGAGATCCGAACCCTCAGCATTCTGCAGAGAGACCCTCACCCAGAGAACCCGGACCCTCAGCATACTGCAGAGAGAGACCCTCATCCAGAGAACCCAGACCCTCAGCGCCTGCAGAGACCCTCACCCAGAGAACCTGGACCCTCAGCATACAGCAGAGAGAGAGACCCTCATCGCAGAGAATCCAGACCCTCAGCGTACTTCAATGAGAGACCCCCACCCAATAGAACCCAGCCCCTTGTGTACGGCAGTGAGAGAGACCCACACTCCAGGGAACAGACCCTCAGTGTACTGCATTGATTTAGACACCCCCTCACCATAGAACCTGGACCCTCAGTGTACTGCATTGATCCACCATCACCCCATAGAACCCGGACCCTCAGTGTAC
This sequence comes from Carcharodon carcharias, assembly GCF_017639515.1. Taxonomy (NCBI): domain Eukaryota; kingdom Metazoa; phylum Chordata; class Chondrichthyes; order Lamniformes; family Lamnidae; genus Carcharodon; species Carcharodon carcharias. Next base: position 116,809,916 of record NC_054474.1, on the reverse strand, counting down.
TGCCGGGAGAGAGACCCCACCCCATAGAACCAAGACCCTCAGTGTACAGCAGTGATAGAGATCCCCACCCCATAGAACCCGGACCCTCAGTGTACTGCAGTGATAGAGACCCCCACCCACTGTGGAACCCAGACCCTCAGTGTAATGCTGTGATTGAGACCCCCACCTACCTGATAGAACCTGAATCCACAGCGGAGTTCATTAAGGATTCTGTACATGCAACTTGCTGACTGCCACTTACTTGCTACCAGTGCCAGAGCAGTGTCTGATACATGCTGTCATTTAACTCACCTTTGTAGCACTGATCACACACACAGAAGTAAGTGAACAAAAATAAATCTGACATAGAAACCAAGGTGTCAAGGAGAGGGAGCTGTTTCTTATTCCGTTGTTCTGTTTATTTAAATTCCTGATTCAGTTGAAGCTCTTGTGATTACAAGACCCTAATGAGCCACTGGATAAATGCACTGCTAGGTTGGTGATGTGACACCGGAACAGGGTTGGTCCAGGTTCTTTCCCTGGTCAGTAATGAGTTTGCAGCTTATATCTTAGTGGGGCACTACTGATGTCAACAGTGTCCCTGGTTGAGGGAGGGGATGCTGTGCTTACTGTCGAGTTGTGTGTGCTTGTGCGTGTACATGAATGTGTACATGTGTATGTACAAGTATACGAAAATTAGGCTCGAGTCGGCTGAGCAGATTGCATCCAATCCCTTTCAAAGTTTGCGGATGTTACGAAGCTTGGGAGTGTTGTGAACTGCGAGGGGGATGGTGTGGAACGTCAAGAGGACGTAGACAAGTTGGTGGAGTGGGCAGTTAGATGGGAGATGAAGTTCAATTGGGGGAAGTGTGAGGTGATGCATTTTGGTAGGAAGAACATGGACAGACAATATAAAATAAGGGGTGAAATTTTGAAGGGGATGCAGGAGCAGAAAGACTTTGGTGTATATGTGCCTAGATCATTGAAGGTGGCAAGATGGGTGGAGAGAGCAGTTAATAAAGCATATAGCATCCTGGGCTCTATTAATAGGAGCATAGAGCACAAGAATAAGGAGGTTATGCTGAATTTATATAAGACACTTGTTAGACCTCAGCTGGAATGTTGTGTACAGTTCTGGCACCACACTATAGGAAGGATGTGAACACATTGGAGAGAGTGCAGAAGAGGTTTACAAGAATTGTTCCAGGGATGAGAAACTTCAGTTATGAGGATAGATTGGAGAGGTTGGGACTGTTCTCCTCGGAGAGAAGGCGGCTGAGAGGAGGTTTGATAGAGATGTTCAAAATCATGAGGGGGCTGGACAGAGTAGATAGGGAGAAGCTGTTCCCAATCGTAAAAGGGTCAAGAACGAGAGGGCACAGTGATTTTCAAAAGAAGCAAGCATGACGTGAGAAATATCTTTTTCACACAATGAGCGATTCAGGTCTGGAATGCACTGCCTGGAAGTGTGGAGGCAGGTTCAATCGAGGCACTCAAGAGGACTTTGTTTTTATTCAAATAATCATCTAATGTGCCGGGTACAGGGAAAAGGCAGGGCAATGGCACGAGGTCATAATGCTCATTTGGAGAGCCAGTGCAGACACAATGGGCCAAATGGCCGTCTCTTGTGCCTTTAAAATTCTGTGATTCTGTCAAGGCCGATAAGGGAAGAGTGGCCAGTGGAGAAGGCGAACACTGATATCAATGGAGGTTCGGGGCAGGAAGGACCATAATTGTAATATGTTATCTGGGTGATAATATGTTTGCAGTAAAGTGTTTCTGTCATTCTTCATGCATGGGTCTGTAATACAATTAATAACTTTAGTGTTATTACTTGAACTGATCATAGAATCATTTTATCCAAAGGAGCTTATTCAGCCGAGGTTTGGTTGGATTGTTCGAGTTTGATCTGTCTGTCCTGCTGGTCTGAGATTGATTTTCATTTCCGCCCCCAGTTCCTTGTTTTAAAAAAAAAGTCAGGGCCACAGAAAACAAGAATGGGATCCCAAATACAGTTGTAATTCAGATTAAAAGATTTGATGTGTTTGTGTTAAATGCATCATTTGTTCTGATGCATCTTCACCAGAGGGTCACTCTGTGTGTGGGCAGTTTCACAGGTTACTCAGAGACTGTCCAGTGATCACAAGATGTGAAGAAAGCTGTGTGTGAGAGTGACTTGAGCTTGACTGGGGCAGGATGCAGCTGGGTTCAGGTAAGTGGAAAGTTAGGGTACAATGATCTTTCACCCCTCACTTCAGCTTATCTTGGAGTAAAGGTCAGGAGGAAAGCTTTGTTCTGGGGAAGTGGACAACATGGACAAGGCCACATTTATTGTTCATTCCTATTTGCCCTGAGGGCATTAAGAGTCAGGCACGCAGTATGAGACTGGAGTTACATGTAAGCCAGACTGGCTAAGTGTGACACCCTCCCTTTCCTGAAGGACATAATGAAGCAGTTGAGATTTTACATGAGTCCAGTTCCTTCCTTACTGGATGTTTCTGTGTGAAATGAGTTCAATTTAATTTAATAGACATGATCTTATTGCATGAAACTTAGTGTAAATCATCTGTGAGAAGTCACAGGAAGGGCAGGTTTGGGAAATATGAAATGTTACACTGTAGGTTAGACTTCTGAGGTTTGGGTTATTATTCAGAAAAGATTCTCACTATGTAAATATGTGATCTATTCACAGCAGGTAAGGTACAGACTGTAACCAACCAACCCGTGCTTGCAAAATTCAAAACAATGTTCAGCATTGATGTGATTCTGCAGTTGGAAAACATTGGCCAAATAATCCTCAATGTGCTAAGAATTACACTGACAACCAATTTAAGATTGTCAGTCGGGCTCGCAGTGTGGTGCATTTGCCTGTACTGGAAGCTACATATATCATCAATACACAGGGCCCTGTTCTTTGCAAGCAGAAAGAATATGTACACATATTGTGCTTTTCAGGTTTCAACTAAACAAAATAAGTGACAGCCATTTGATGGTTCACTCCTCAGGGCAATGCCTTGACAAATCAGAGTAAAGCTATCTGATTTAAATTTCAAATAGTGCTTGGCAGTTTAATGTCAGTCATCAACTGGTGCATTCTCCATGGCAACATCTCTATCAATCAGAGCCCACTTGTTAACCATCAGCGTTCTCTCCTTGTACAGTATAAATTGTTCCCTTTACATTTGATATTCTTGTGATTTGTGCGGATGAGTGCAAGACGAAAAGCTTTGAGAAAAAATGACTTTTTTTCAGTAATTCTCACTATGTACCTAATCTTAAATATTTGATAAAAAAGAAAATGCTAGAAATACTCAGCAAGATTAGCAGCCTCTGCGGAGAGAGAAGCAGAATTATTGTTTTGAGTCAATATGACGCTTAAATATTTGACGCTGGAACTGGCCCAGGTCAGTATTTGGTACAGATATTATAGTTTTAACTCTTCAAAAAGTGCAGAAGTGCACTGCTCTCTCTCTTTCATCCTGGCTGCTGCAGCGGAACCTTTTTCAATCCTGCTGTGCCTGTGGGGTCTCTATTTTGAGCAGCTTGAGACTAGTGTCCTGTCACTTTAGCTAATGTGTAAAACCCTGGCTTCCTGATGTTAGCTGGAATTGACCTGGAGACTACAACTCTGAATCACCACACACCATTTGACATTATGATATCACTGCCTGGCAATGGCATGCTACCCCCAAGAGGGCCCATGCCAGTTGTGGAGATCTTGTTAAAGATATTGCCATTCTTGAAATAGTACCCCTTACTTTTCAGGGAAGCTGCACAATACTAGCAACCTGTCAGCACGAGTTAATTTAAAACAAATATTTAACTGCAGTCATTGTGCAAGTTTCGAGGGCCAGAATTTGGTTCCAAGTAGACACAATATTAAACTTTCAGGCACGCAGCTCTATTTTGTGATCCCCATGAGAGTTCTGTAAGGGGCCGTATGTCTTTGCTGCCCCAGGTGTGTGCCATGTGTAGTTGTTTATAAATTCTTCAATTGATTTTTCCCAGGCTGAGAAGGAGAAATTAATTGAGCATGAGAACCAGTGTGTAGTGGACCACTTGCAGATGATGCTCCAGCATGTTATGGGAATAAGGACTGCAGTGGAAAGCTTGCAACCCCTGAACCTGCAGCAGGCCAATGTTAAAGTAAACCAGCTGTTTACATCAGTTCGAGAAATGGAGGAGACACTTGGACCATTCCGGTCGATCTCTCTCAGACAGGGCTTCTCCCCTGAAGACCTGGGGAAACCCTCGCTGTTGGAAAAATTAGAAGATGTGCAAAAGCGGTGTGTAACTCTTAAACACAAAGCTGAAACCTTCGAAAACATTGTTTGTGTTCTCAATCGTGAAGTGGAGCGAGCCTCTGTGAGCATGACAGCTTACGAACAGCAGCACAAACTGGACCAGGAGAAGATTGAAGCCTTACAAACAAAGGTGGGTAAACTGGCACAGCCCTGCCTGGAAAAGCCAGGCTGAGAGCAGTCTGCAGGCTTACCAGGTGTAGAAGGATTCATGCCTCAGTGAATTGCTCCCCTGTGCCTCCCGCTGCTGCAGTGTGGTGCTGCAGACTGTCTCTACCCTCCAGCTTTTCGCACAAGGGACCATTGCTCCATTGTGCACTTTAGAAGCTTGTGACCGCAGCTGCTCAAAGGTCAGATTCTGGCACTGAAAAGAGAATGTATAACATGACAGAGTAGGGTCCATTGAGTGAATAGCTGAACTCTGCACCTGTTTCACCATGGATGCACCACACTGTACAGTACATGATCCTTAAATTGTCTCTGCAGCCCCAAGAAGGAATCATCTCTCCCTTTCCAATATCTAGCTGGTGGGTACATGTCTGTCACTGTATAAAACCCACCAAATGAACATACAAATTAGGAGCAGGAGTAGGCTGTTCAACTTCTTGAGCCTGCTCCGCCATTCAATAAGATCATGGCTGATCTGATTGTGGCCTCAACTCCACATTATGCCTACCCTTGATAATCTATGACCCCCTTCTTAGTCAAGAATCTATCTACCTTTACCTTAAAAATATTCATTAACCCAGCCTCCACCACTCTCCAGGGAAGAGAATTCCACTGACTGACAACCCTCTGAGAGAAAAAAATTCTTCTCATCTCCTTAAATGGGACACTCCTTTTTAAACTGTTTCCCCTGGTTCTAGTCTCTCTGATAAGGCGAAACACCCTTTCAGCATCCACCCTGTCAAGTCCTCTCAGGATCAGATATGTTTCAATAAGATCACTTCTCATTCTTCTAAATTCCAGTGGGTACAGGCCCAACCTGCTCAACCTTTCCTCTAAGATAACCCCCTTCATCCCAGGTATCAGTCATGTGAACTTTCTCTGAACTGCCATGCAATTATATTATTTCTTAAATAAGGAGGCCAAAACTGTACACAGTGCTCCAGATGTGATCTCACCCAAGGCCCTGTTCATCTGCGGTAAAATATGCCTACTTCTATATTCCATTCCCTTTACAATAAACAACAGCAATTCACCTGCCTTCCTAATCACTTGCTGTACCTGCATACTAACCTTTTGTGATTCATGTACCAGGACACCCAGATCCCTCTGTACTGCAGAATTCTGCAATCTTTCTCCATTTAAATAATATTCTGTTCTTCCTGCAAGTGAACAAGTTCACATTTTCCAATGTAATATTCCACCTGCCAAATTTTTGCCCACTCATTTAAACTATCTATATCCCTTTGCAGACTCCTTTTCTCCTCTTTACAACTTACTTTCCTATCCATCTTTATGTCAGGACTGTACCAGTCCTGTACCGCAGTGCTTTACAATGACAGATTTGTCCCCACCAGTCCTGTACGCCAGTGTTATACAATGACAGATCTGTCCTCACCAGTACTATGCCCAGTGTTATAAAATGACAGATCTATCCCCACCAGTACTGTGCCTGGTGTTATACAATGACAGATCTATCCCCACCAGTACTGTGCCCGGTGTCATACAGACCTGTTCCCACCCTACTTGTATTCCAGTGTTATACAGCTCAGAATACATTCCCCTTGCAAATTTTGAAGTACGTGATCTAGAAACGTATCCTGTATTTGTATCTGACTGTTATTGGCTGTATAAAATCCCGCTGAACCCTAGTGCCAACTTTGGACCATTTTTGACTCTGGTATTTTTAGTAATGTCATTACCTGACGAGCCTGCCCATCTTTAATCTTGTTGCTGTGTCCCAGGTGCGTCAGATGGAGCGTGCCACAGCACTGAAGGACCTGGCCATAGCAGAGCTGGAGCTAAAGTTTCAGGCATTCGAATACAGTACTGATAATGGAATCTTTATTTGGAAAATATCTGATTTCAGTAGAAGACGGCAGGATGCTAAATCCCAGCGATCACCCGCCATATTCTCCCCAGGTTAGTCCCACATTACTCACATTGGATTCTTCTCAATATGGACAGCCATAATGTGAGGGAAGGTGCATACATTAAATAATTTCAGTCAGAATATCTTTATTCATGATATCAGAGAGGACCTCCCAACTGGAAAATGAAGGTTGAAATCCCAACCTTCCAAATGCAAATATATTGGAAATGGGGAAATGCTGCAGGAGCAGGATTCACAAGAGACGTGACTGGGAACTGTAACGAACAGGCATTATTTCAATTACATGGGAACCACTGTAGGTCACACTTCACAGCGAAACCTATGCTCAGGAATTTGATTATAGTGGAGGGAGGGTGCTTGCTGCTGCCCCCATATTCCTGACTGCTTTTGCATGTTCCCAGAGGTGAGAGAATCCAGGATGTCGCAGTAACTTGGAAACTGCAGCAGATGGCTGGTACAGGTTGTTTCTCTACTTTTGCCCTTTACTGGTGTCCACATTGCATTAATGTTTTGCTCTATCTGCCAAAAGTACCAAATACCAGTGGGTGTTGCCTTCATGGCAAAATAGACTTTTTTTCACTCTTCCCAAATCTGTCCCTCCCTAACAGGCTCACTGCAAGAAGGGGTGGATAGGACTTGAAGTGAGAGGCTGTAGATCCCCTTTTTGCTAATGAGGCATTGATTCAAACCCAGCTGGTAAATAAGATCAGAGTCTCCTCACAACTTTTGGGTACCCACCAACCAATAGAACTGCATATGATCTTGTGTCTCAGCAGCCTGGCAGTTACGCCCTTGCAGTAACATCCTGTCTGAATATTATTGCTGCTCATCCTACTGATCCCCACTTGCCTGGATGAGTGCAGCTCCAACAACATTCAAGAAACTTGACACCATCCAGGACAAAGCAGCCCACTTGAATGGCACCCCTTCCACAAACATTCAGTCCCTTCACCACTGATGCACAGTGGCAGCACTCGCCAAGGCTCCTTAGACAGCACCTTCCAAATCCACAACCACTACCATCTAGAAGGACAAGGGCAGCAGATAGATAGGAACATCACCACCTGGAAATTACCCTCCAAGCCACCCACACCCCTGACTTGGAAATATATCACCGTTCCTTCACTGTTGCTGGGTCAAAATCCTGGAACTCCCTTCTTAACAGCATTGTGAGTGTACCTACACCACATGGACTGCAGCAGTTCAAGGGCAATTAGGGATGGGCTAAATGGTGGCCTTCTGGTGGTTGCCAGTAAATGAATAGCCCCACGTCCCCACTCAAGCCTCGGTAACTCTCTGCACATTTGGCTCCCCACCTCCTCGGGTGGTGACCCTCTGCTCTTTGCCCTCCTTCCTCCTTGCATGCCCCACTGTAACCCTCCTTTCTGAATATTGTGACTTAGAAATAACATTCAGAATTGTATTTGGGTTCCACTGCCCCTTGGCTCTATAATTGATTCTGTGCTGAACAGCAGCAGATCATTGATAGAGAGAAAGCAATCCCACTCCTGACCCTGATTAAGAAGCCAGAAAGCAGAACTTTGCTCCCTTGAGGTATCTCATTTGTACCAATCACCTCCTTCAGCAGCTGGCAGACTTTCTGTGTATTTCTGGATTTTAGTAATGTCTAAGAAAGTGGTGAAATTTTGGGAAGGGTGGGTCAGATACCTCTCTAGTTGTCTAAGCTCCACAACAGCCCCTATATCACATCCCAGGACAGGTACAGCACGGGGTTAGATACAGAGTAAAGCTCCCTTTACACTGTCCCCATCAAACACTTACCATCAGGAAGAACTTTATCTTTATTCAATCCAACACCATTCCCTTTTCATTGACACCATAGGAACAGGGGATTCCATTTTTGCCGGTGAACTAGAAGTTGGTTAATCTGCGGTTCAAGAACATGTCACAAGTACCTTTACCCAACAAAAGCTATTGATATCAGTCATGACTGCTCTTGTTTTCTCATCAGGTGCTTATGTAATTCACTTTTGAAAGCCACAATTGAATCTGCCTCCAGACACTCTGTCAGTGCATCCCAGATCCTAACCCCTGGCTCTGTCTCATACTTTGGTTCACCTTGCCCTTACTCCAATACTCCAGTCAAGGCTGAACCAGTTATAAAGATTTAAAGTATTATAAAGATCTATCATAACTTCCTGGCTTTTGTACTCTATGCCTCTGTTATAAAGCCAAGGATCCCATATGCCTTTTTAACTATTTTCTCAACCTGTCCTGTGACACCTTCAATGATTTGTGCACATATACTGCCAGGTCCTTCTGCTCCTGCACACCCTTTATTTTATATTGTTTTATGTTGCCTCTCCTCATTCCACTTACTAAAATCAATCATTTCATATTACATTGCATTAAATTTCATCTGTCATTTGTCTGACCATTCCAACAACTTGTCTATGTTCTCTTGAAGTCCATCACTATCCTCCTCACAGTTCACATTATTTACAAGTTTTGTGTAAATTTGATCCAAGTCTAAGTCATTAAAATACACCAAGGAAAGCAGTAGTCCTAGTCCTTACCCCTGGGGAATCACATTGTATTCCTTCCTCCAGTTCATAAAACAACCATTCAGCACTACTGTACGTTCTGTTTTCTGTCACTCAGGCAACTTCATCACCTCGCTTTAATGTAGTGAAATGTACAATACCTTAGGGGTGTGAGATGTAATTGGCTGCCTTGTATTGTTCACTTTATTGTCTCTCTGCCTGGATTTCCAGTCCCATACTAACGAATTTATTTTTAACTGTTCAGCTTTCTACACCAGCAAATATGGGTACAAGATGTGCCTGCGTGTCTATCTGAATGGTGATGGTGTGGGCCGTGGAACTCACATGTCTCTCTTCTTTGTCATTATGAAGGGAAACTACGATAGTTTGCTAAAGTGGCCTTTCAAGCAAAAGGTGGGTTTGCCTTCTCACTCCCCAGTGTGTGGGGAGCCCTAGCTGCAGGTAGTTGTTGTGGAGGTTTCTGTCAGGTTAAAGGCATTTGTATGCTGCATGCAGGTTCAGGTGGGTTTGGTGACATGCTCATGGCCACAGTATTGCTAAACCAGATATAGTGGGGTAGCTGCAGTCTGTCAGCGGTGATGAAGGAGGGAATGGACTACTACCAGCAGTGGGGCCGGGGAGGGAATGCATTCGTTATCAGCGGTGGGAGAGGGAAAGCAGTCAGTTATATATGGGGGCGGTGGGGAAGGGAATGCAGTTGGTTATCGGCGGTGGGGGAGGGAATGCGGTTGGTTATCAGCGGTGGGGGAGGGAATGCGGTCGGTTATCGGCGGTGGGGGAGGGAATGCGGTCGGTTATCGGCGATGGGGGAGGGAATGCGGTCGGTTATCGGCGGTGGGGGAGGGAATGCGGTCGGTTATCGGCAGTGGAGGAGGGAATGCGGTCGGTTATCGGCGGTGGAGGAGGGAATGCGGTCGGTTATCGGCGGTGGGGGAGGGAATGCGGTCGGTTATCGGCGGTGGGGGAGGGAATGCGGTCGGTTATCGGCGGTGGGGGAGGGAATGCGGTCGGTTATCGGCGGTGGGGCAGGGAATGCAGTCAGTTATATATGGGGACGGTGGGGGAGGGAATGCAGTCGGTTATTGGCCGTGGGGGAGGGAACGCTGTCGGTTATTTATGGGGGAGGGAATGCGGTCAGTTATTATGGGGGGGTGCAGGGGAGGGAATGCAGTTAGTTATTGGCGGTGAGGGAGGTTTGCTGGTCACAGGTGTGGTGGGGGAATTCTATCAATATTCATCCCTCAACTAACATCATAAAAGATCACATTATCTGGTCATTCTCCGTATTTATGGGATGTTGCTGTGCAGTACTTGGCTGCTGCATTTCCGCAAATAGTGACTGCACTTCAGAATAATCTCGGTGGCTGTGCAGTATATAAATACAAGTTTGCTCTTTCGTTTTGGTCTCACCTTTCCCCTCAGGTAACTCTGATGCTGATGGACCAGACTAACCGTGAGCATGTCATTGATGCGTTCAGACCAGATATCAGTTCCTCATCGTTCCAGAGACCAGTCACTGAGATGAACATTGCCAGTGGGTGCCCGCTGTTCTGTCCACTTAACAAACTGGACAGCAAGAATAATTACTCACGTGAAGACAACATTTTCATCAAAGCCATTGTGGACTTAACTGACCTGTAACCAACCTTTTTATCAGCCACAGTAATGTTAAAGGCCCTGAGCTGTTGGCCACTAATTTGTTGTTGCATTGTGCAATGTCCCACTGGAACTGGACTGCTGGTTGCTGTGAGTGTCAATAGTCTATGCACTAAACAGATGAGTGAAAAGCCATAATGCAGTTTGCGCTGTTTCTGGTTTGTATTTTCCTGCAGACAGGAAGTTCCATTGCACTCTGTGTATAATGAGTTTCTTGGTAAATGCACAGTGGCAGTGGTAGAAACATCTTGTTGGCCCACAGAGTGTGGCCATGACCACAGACTGTGTTTGTAAGGGGAGTGCCTCCCTGCAGTAGAATAGCTTGAGATAAGGCACAGTGGATGTACCCATCTCTCCTTTTCCCCTGGCTGAGATAATCCAGAATCAGTGGCACAGCACACCCGCTCAAACTGAGTTGAACAGGGGTCAGGTGGCCTGTCACTTGAACCAACTTGAGCTGGGCTGGGTGAGCTTTGTCAGCTGGGCCAAAGGGAGCGAGAAGTTCCTGGGGGGAGAGGAAGAGCAGCTGCTATTGTCTTCCCTTCCCCAATTCTCCAGCCACAGAGTGAGCTGCAGAGTTACCCTGGAAGAGACCATAGTCCCTGCAGTGATGGACTCCTCTGTCATGCCACATATAATGTGCTGCTTCCAACTTGGCACCAAAGAAACCTTAAACTGTTTAAGGTGTGCTGCATGTTAACTCAGCACAGAGTACTCACAGTGACAGCAACCAGCCGCATGGTTCCTCCATAGTCTGCAACAACTTCCCTCTGTTCTGTCAGCATCTACTTCACCCTGCCAATGCCTGTTGGTAATCAGGTGATATTCTCAAACCCTGAGCCTTTAACTCCCCTTCCACTGCTTGGCTGCTTCCGTGGAGGTTTACTCAGCTTTGGCAGTGGTGTGTACCGTGGAGGTGACACACTCCAAAAGCCTAAAATCCATTCAATCACACCCAGCGTGGACCCTGTTAGAAATTAGAAGTTTGGGTCAGCAGTGTTCAGGGTCTCTGAAACAGGACATTGTGGTGTGTTGGTTGTGTTTATTTACCCTATGTATAATAATGACCTCGCTCTCATTATTTTATAAGCAATGTATAATAATTTATAAGTTTTACACAGTAGTAGTTTCTAGCAGAGATGAGGTGGATGCTGAGGAGTTCTGAGGTGGTTTCTAATGTTTCTGGGTGGCCCAGGACCTCAGTCTGGAAGATTTCACCAGCATAACAGACCTCAGTGCTCCATGCAGAGTGATCAAACTAGTGACGGGCACCGGGGGAAGGGGGAGTGACTCTTCAGCCCTGCCCAGTGGAGAAAGAAGGTATTGGGACCAGGTGTTCTGGGGCCTCTCTTTACTTCTATCCTGCAGTTATAGAGCATAAACATTATTTATGGTAAGAATGGAGTAAGTGTCGACTGTGGTCCTGTTCATTGTTGCTGTCTTATTTGTGGTTGTGTGCTGCTATTGGCTGATGCATGCTGAATGTGCTGTTTGTCAGAGTGCACGCTGTCCGGTATCTTTAGTTATAGGTAGAGAGATTGGTGAATGGCAGATACTGGGTAAGAATTATTTAGAGATTCTGGGAGACGCATCTTTATAGAATACAATTATAGAAAGTTAAGGGTACAAAAGGAGGCCACTTGGCCCATTGTGTCTGTGCCGGCCGAGAAGTGAGTCACTCAGCCTCATCCCACTTTCCAGCATTTGGTCCGTAGCCCTGCAGGTTACGGCATTTGTGGTCCATATCCAGACACCTTTTAAATGAGCTGAGAGTTTCTGCCTCTACTATCCTTTCAGGCAGTGAGTTCCAGACCCCCACAACCCTCTGGGTGAAAAAACTTCCTCATCTACCCTCAAATCTTTCTCCCAATCACTCTAAATCTGTTCCTCCTAGTCACTGACCTTAGTGAGAAAAAAGGACATCCCTCAATGACCATAATTCCATCATGTTTAATTGGGAAACCATTCAGAATTTCCCATTGGTTGGGATGTTCCTTTTTTGACTGGGTATGTCCACTGAAACTCACTGGGTGACCTAAGAACTTGGGCAAAGTATTATGAATCTGCTCTCCTAGAAGGTTCAGACCTTGAGAGGGTGGTAGCTCTGTTGGGAAGAATTTCCTTTTGAACGGGACTGATTTCCCAGAGGCCAGGCAATGGTTTGGTCAGTTTTGTAAGCAGACTGCCATTGTTCTGTCTGTCTTGGTGTGAGGGATTGATGTATGTCTGACCACACCCCCCAACCAAAGACAGCTGCTTCTTAAGTGTTCAGCTAGACAGATTGCTGACCTAAGTTTCTGATTTGGCATCAGCTGTGCCGAATTTTACTGTTTGCGGGCATTCACAAGGGTGATGTTATGTTTTCTGCTCTCTGTTGTAGATACAGGGGCACAAATAGCTGAGGGAAAGTTGTGTTTAGTGTGAAGTTTTACTTTGATTCCTGCCATTATTGATGGAAAATTTAATTCATTGAGGAGCGACAAGGGGATCTGCAGATTTTTGGCCTGGAATGTGACCATGGAAAAACTTTGATTTTTACAGAGAGTATGTGGAAATGTTTAAACTTGCAGAGCAGCATGTTTACGATTTTCTGGACTTTTCAAGGAAGTGATGGAATATGCACTGGAATCAGCTCAGTGCCACTCTCTCTGCTATTTTGTGATTGTTATAATCAGTGGTTTCTGTACAAAAGAGGTGAAAAAAGAACAGAGCTGAACAGTCCCAGCCATCGGATCAGAAATCAGTGGTGAGGGCAGTTGGTGAGTGAAGATTAAGATGGGGAACACAGCAGAGTTTAATGGAGTCCCATGTAGGAGTAACGAGAGTTTGTGTTCGGTGTGTGATTTTTCAGCTGTGCTACCCAGTTTTGAGGAACCTGTGAATGTGCAGCACATGTTCTTGAGGCTGCAGACTGGAGCTGGGAAATGACTGCATCAAAGCTGGTGTCTGTTCTGAGCTGCTTATTAAAATACAATTATCAATAAAAGCACCACACTTCTAAGTTTATTTCCAGCAGTCAGTAACCTGATGTTGCTGGGTTGTAATGAATAGCTCATACTTCCTTCCATTGGATGGTGGCAGCTTGTGTGTGAACCTGGGGAGTGTGAGCATGGTCCCAGCCCTCTCCCTGGGGTCTGGGGAGGACATGGTTTATGTAAGGACCTATGGTTATTCAGTGTGGATTCTGCCTGTGCTGTTGAAAATAACAATAGAAGGACATTCGTCTCAGCTGTGGCTAGTTGATGGGATCAGACATCATTAATCTGAGCTTCTGTAAACTTGGAGTTGAGATCTAAGGCCTTGACCCTAGGATTATGTGGAGTTGGCTTCCTGCATCTTGTACACAGTACTTACCCTCATAATTTTAGTGTCACAGATAAATACTTTTAAGGAAATTTCTGTTACTTTATTAGCTACTGCATCTTCCAATTAAGATTAGCAAAAGGACAGGACTGAATGGAAATGACTGGCATTGACAGAGTGCAGAGACATATCAGACTGAATGACTAGTGCTGTACATTGTGGGCAGTATCCCTTTTTGGGCACATTAGTAGCTGATGCAAATCCCAGTAATGGTTACGTGAAGTCAAAAGTACAATGTCATTAATTTTCTGGGTACATTCCAGGTCCCATGGAAAGTTGTAAACAAACTCGAGCATAGCCATGAGAACCTCTCCAGGCTATTTTGTACTCCAGGCATAAAACAGCAACAACCTCCCAATCCAAATAGATGTCAGCAATAAGCACAGGCCGATGCCCCATTATTTATGAGTACTTTTGAAATTGGCTACTGTCTGTACTTCATCAAGGAATAACTGCTGAAAGCATGCAGTAACATGGACACATTTGGAGTATCTGAAAAGATGTTGAAGTGGCATCTATATACCGATTTATCTGCATACACATGCTGGTGGGAGTGTATCGCTATATATACGCCTATCTGTACAAATCCTGGTTTGGGCGTATCTCCATGAGAACCATAACCAATTGTTGTCTTTTTACAAAGCTAATTTACATGTGAATAAATTGCCTTTTTTTTAGTGCTGTAAGCCAAACACCTGCATCGTTCCTGAATACTTTTTAATTAAACAATTCAGGATACATTCAGGTTGGGGCACCTGGTATAAAATGCATTTTGGAATTGATTGAAGCTTTGGTTTTTGTGTAAACTATTTGCCATTAAAACTTCATCGAAAAAAAGAGTGGGGAGGAGATGGACGGTATATGTGTCATCTCATAATTTTATAACACAGAAACAGGCCAATTGGCCCAAGTGGTCAATGCCTGTGTTTCTGTTCCACAGAAGCCTCCTCCAACCTTGTGTCATGTCACCCTATAAACACAGCTTTCTATTCTTTTCTCCCTCATGTTTCTGCTTAAAGCTGAGCTATTTACCTCAACCACTCCCCGTGATAGTGAGTTCCACATTCTCACCACTCTCTGGGTAAAGAAATTTTTATTGGATTTAATGGTCACTGTCTTATACTTATGGCCCCTAGCTTTCATTTCCCCATATGGGAACACAGAACCATAGAAAAGTTATGGTGCAGAAAGAGGCCATTCAGCCCATCGTGTATGCGCTGGCCGAAAAGAGAAAAAGGAAACTAGTTTCTCATTTTAATCCCACTTTCCAGTCCCTGGTCCATAGCCTTGCAGGTTACAGCACTTCAGCTGCAGATCCAGGTACCTTTAAATGAGTTGAGCATTTCAGCCTCAACCACCAATCCAGGCAGTGAATTCCAGACACCCACCACCCTCTGGGTGAAAAAGTTTTTCCACATGTCCCCTCTAATCCTTCTACCAATCCCCTTAAATGTATGCCCCTGGTAATTGACCCCTCAGCTAGGGGAAACAAGTCTTTCCTATCTACCCTACCTAGGTCCCTCAAAATTTTGTACACCTCAAATAGATCACCCCTCAGCCTCCTCTGTTCTAAGGAGCCTAGCCTATCCAATCTTTCCTCAAAGCTGCAATTTTCAAGCCCTGGCAACATTCTTGTAAATCTCCTCTGTACTCTGTCCAGAGCAATTATATCCTTCCTTTAATGTGGTGACTAGAACTGTACACACAAGTCCAGCTGTGGCCTAACCATTTTATACAGTTCTATTATTATATCCCTGCTTTTGTGTTCAATACCTTGCCCAATAAAGGAAAGCATTCCATATGCTTTCTTGACCAACTTGCCCACCTGTGCTGCCACCTATGCACATGTACTCCAAGGTCTCTCACTTCCTCAATCCCTCTCAATAACTTCTCATTTATTGAGTATTCCCTGGCTTTGTTTGCCCTCCCCAAATGCGTTACCTCACACTTTTCCGGATTGAATTCCATTTGCCACTTCTCCACCCACTCAACCAAACTATTGATATCATTCTGGAGTCGACAGCTATCTTCTTCATGGCCAATATTTGTGTCCTCTGCAAATTTCCCAATCATGCCTCCCTCATTTAAGTCCAAATGATAAATATATACAACAAACAGCAAGGGCCCCAACATGAGCCCTTTGGAACACTGCTGGAAACCGGATTCCATTCGCTAAAACATCCATCAACCCTAACCCTTTGTTTCCTGTCACTGAGCCAATTCCCCCTGTATTCACGAGATCTCACTTTCATGACCAGTCTGCCATGTCGGACCTTGTCAAATGCCTTACTGAAATCCATGTAGACACATCCACTGCACTACCCTCATCAATCCTCCTTGTTACTTCCTTAAAAATTCTAAGTTGGTAAGACATGATCTTCCCCTAACAACCATGCTGACTATCCCTGATCAACCTGTGCCTTTCTAAGTGACAGTTTATCCTGTCTCTCAGAATTGTTTCCAATAATTTGCTCACCACTGAAATCAGACTGACCGGCCGATAATTTTCTGGCCTATCCCTTGCATCCTTTTTAAATAATGGTACAATGTTTGCAGACCTCCAATCCCCTGGGACCTCCCATGTATCTAGTGAGGAATGGAAAAAGACCTCAGAGCATCTGCTATTTCCTTCCTGGCTTCCTTCAACAGCCTGGGATACAATCCACCTTCAAGGATGCCTGTTCCTTCAGTACTCCCTTTCTCACTATGCTTATTGTATCTAATATTTCACACTCCTCTTTAACTAGAATGTCTGCATCATCCCGCTCCTTAGTGAAGACAGAGACCCAAAGTACTCATTGAGAACCCTGCCCACATCTTTAGCACCAACACACAATTACTATCTACATCTCTGATAGGCACTACCCTTAACTTAGTTATTCTCTTGCTCTTAATGTATTGGTAAACATCTTAGGATTTTCTTTGATTTTACTTGCCAATATTTTTATGTATCCTCATTGCTTTCCTAGTCTTTCGTGACTGTCATAAGCTTTCTTTTTCTGCTTTACCATGGCCTGTATGCTTCTGATAACCAGGGGGCTTTAGATTTGGCAGTACCACCCTTTTTCTTTGTGGGGACATGTCTACACTGTGCCCTTAGAATCTCACCATTGAATGCCTCCCATTGATTTGACACAGTTTTTCCTTCTAATAGTTGTATCCAGCTCACCTCTCAGCTTTGTAAAATTTGTCTTTCCCAAATTTAGAACCTTTACTCCTGTTCTATCTTTGTACTTTTCCATAATGATGCTAAATCTAACTATATTATGGTCACTATCTCCAAAATGCTCCCCCACTGCTTTTTCATCCACTTACCCAGCTTCATTTCCTAAGTCTAAATCTAGAATTGCGCTCCCTGTCACTGGGCTTATTACGTGCTGGCTAAAAAAGTTCTCTTGAATGCAGTTCAAGAATTTTCTGCCCTGTGTCCTTCAACTACCCTAATATCAATTTGGTTACGAACAGTGTGAAGTTTCCAACAATTACTGCCCAATTGTTTTTGCAGTCAAAGATCTGTCTACATATTTGCTCTTCTAACTCCCACTATTTGGGGGTTTATAGAACTGTCCTAGTGGTGTGGCTGCCCCCTTTTTTATTTCTGAGCTTATCCCATATGGCCTCATTTGATGCTTCGTTTAATATATCATCCCTCCTCACTTGATTCTTTAACCAATAATGCTACACCCCCACTTTTTTTTATCCCCCTCCCTATCCTGCTTGAAGCCTCTATATCCATGGATGTTGAGCTGCCATTTTTGCCCCCCCCCCCCCGCCTTAAGCCAAGTTTCCATTACAGCAATGATATAATGCTGCCATATGTCTCTCTGTGCCCTCAGCTCATCGGCTTTATTTACTATGCACATTGCACTTTCATATATACCTTTTAACATTGCCAAATTCCTGTGCTGCACACTTTATAACCTGTGCTGCTTCTGTCTTTCAGAGTCACTAATTCTCCATCTCCCATTCCCTGCTCTGAATTTGCCCTCCGGTTCCCATCCCCCTGCCAACCTAGTTTGAACCCTTTCCAACAACACTAGCAAATCTCCCTGCGAGGATATTCGTCCCATCCTGTTCAGGCGGAGACTGTCTGGCTTGTACAGGTCCCACCTTCCCTAGAACTGGTCCCAATGCCTCAGAAATCTGATGCCCTCCCTCCAACACCAGCTTTCCAGCCATGTGTTTATTCATTCAATTCTCCTATTTTTATACTCACCTGCACATGGGACTGGGAGTAATCCTGAGATTACTGGTTTAGAGGTCCTGCTTTTCAATCTCCTTCCTAGCTCCCTAAAGTCTGCTTTCAGGACCTCATCGTCTTTCCTTCCTAAGTTATTGGTACCAATGTGGACTATGACTTCTGGCTGATCACCCTCCCCAGAAGAATGTCCTGCAGCCGCTCTGTGACATCCTTGACCCTGGCACCAGGGAGGCAACATACCGTCCTGGAGTCAGGCCTGTTTTTTCCCCTAATTAACAAATCCCCTACTACTACTGCTTTCCCCCTCTTTCTCCCCTCCTGTACAGCAGTGCTGCCTGTGGTGCCACAAACTGGGCTCTGACTGCACTCTGAGGAACCAATGACCTCATCCATATCCAAAACAGAAAACCGATTGGTGAGCGGGACCCCAGAGGACTCCTGCACTATCTGCCTAACTTTCTTGGACTGTCTGGCGGTCACCCATTCCCTTTCTGCCTCCAGGCCCCTAAGCTGCAGCGTGACCACCTCTCTGAATGTGCTATATGAATAGAACACTACAGCACAGAAAATCAGGCCATTCGGCCCTTCTAGTCTGTGCCGAAATATTATTCCGCTAGTCCCATTGACCTGCACCCAGTCCATAACCCTCCAGACCTCTCCCATCCATGTATCTATCCAATTTATTCTTAAAACTTAGACTGAGCCCGCATTTACCACGTCAGATGGCAGCTTGTTCCACACTCTCACCACTCTCTGAGTGAAGAAGTTCCCCCTAATGTTCCCCCTAAACCTTTTCCCTTTCACCTTAAAGCCATGTCCTCTCGTGTTTATCTCTCCTAATCTAAGTGGAAAGAGCCTACTCGCACTTACTCTGTCTATACCCCTCATAATTTTGTAAACTTCTATCAAATCTCCCCTCATTCTTCTACGGTCCAAGGAATAAAATCCTAACCTGTTTAATCTTTCCCTGTAACTCAACTGAAGACCCGGCAATATCCTAGTAAATCTTCTCTGCACTCTCAATCTTACTGATATCCTTCCTGTAGTTAGGCAACCAGAACTGCGCACAATACTCCAAAGATAAAAACAAAAAACTACGGATACTGGAAATCCAAAACAAAAACAGAAGTACCTGAAAAAACTCAGCAGGTCTGGCAGCATCGGCGGAGAAGAACAAAGTTGACGTTTCGAGTCCTCATGACCCTTTAACAGAACTAAGTAAAAATAGGAGAGGGGTGAAATATAAGCTGGCCAGCTTATATTTCACCCCTCTCCTATTTTTACTTAGTTCTGTTGAAGGGTCATGAGGACTCGAAACGTCAACTTTGTTCTTCTGCACCGATGCTGCCAGATCTGCTGAGTTTTTCCAGGTATTTCTGTTTTTGTTTCACAATACTCCAAAGTTGGCCTCACCAATGTCTTATACAACCTCATCATAACATCCCAACTCCTATACTCAATACTTTGAATTATGAAGGCCAGTATGTCAAAAGCTTTCTTTACAACCCTGTCTACCTGTGATGCCACTTTCAGGGAATTATGTATCTGAACTCCCAGATCCCTTTGTTCCTCCGCACTCCTCAGTGCCCTACCATTTACTGTGTATGTCCTACCTTGGTTTGTCCTTCCAAAATGCAACACCTCACACTTTTCTGCATTAAATTCCATCTGCCATTTTCTGGCCCATTTTTCCAGTTGGTCCAGATCCCTCTGCAAGCTTTGAAAGCCTTCCTCACTGTCCACAATGCCTCTAATCTTAGTGTCATCAGCAAACTTGCTGATCCAATTTACCACATTATCATCCAGATCATTGATGTAGTCAACAAACAACAATGGTCCCAGCACAGATCCCTGAGGCACAGTCTGAGAAGCAATCATCCACTACCACTCTGTCTTCTCCCACACAGCCAATTTTGAATCCAGTTTACAACCTCTCCATGGATACCTTCTGAAGTGTCTGAACCTTCTGGACTAATCTCCCATGTGGGACCTTGTCAAAGGCCTTACTAAAGTCCATGTAGACAACATCCACAGCCTTTCCTTCATCTACTTTCTTGGTAACCTCTTCGAAGGCATAGCTCTCAGCCTCGTGGAAACACCACAGTGACTCCAGCCGCCACCTGAGCTCCGAAACCTGGCGTTCAAGTTTCTGCAGCCAGTGACACTTCCTGCACATGTGGTCGTTTAGGACACTAGTAGTGTCCACAACTTCCCATATATTACAAGACACACATTCTACATGACTGAGCTGGCCTGCTATGGCTTCAATTTACTTCCTTTGCATTAACTTTTTTTACTTTGGTTTGTTTATGCAACTTTACCTGGCCTCAATATAGCGTTGTTTCTCTATTGCTTGTCTCCCTGTTTACCCTATCAAACTCATCACAAACTTAAAGACTTCTATGAGGTCATCCTCTCAGCCTTCCCTTGTCGAGAAAAGAACCTCAGTCTGTTCAGACTTTCCTGTTAGTTGCACTTTCTCTGGTGCTTCTATATCCTTTTTGTTACAGGGAGTTGGTCCTAACCTGTTAGGGGAGGGAGCTATGCCCTGATGTACAATGCTAGTGATACCAATGGTTTGGTGGCATAATAAACAACTAGAAAGGCAGAAGGGTAATGCAGGACACAGATACGGCATTCTTTTTAAATATGCAAAGATTTATTTTTCTCAATACAGAACACTGTATAATGCAGGTCTGGGACCAAGAACCCGGGTCAATGATTTATTTGCTGATGCAGTTTTAAATATAGACTAGAACTGAACAGTTGCTGAGAATTTTAAAGGGTTCCTTGCATAGACAAGTTTACAGGAAGCTTTCCTACTTTCAATGTAACATCACTAAAAGCAGAAGAGAAGCCTAATTGCTGAATGCTGTGTAAGATTAGCTGCACAGTCTGTGCTCTGAAATATTAATGCATTTTGTTATTGTAACAGTGCAGTTTTAGCTTAAATGGCAGATTGATTAAAATACAGCAGTAGGGTTGACTTGTGCTCATATTTCTACATTCCATTTTGCTGTTTCACTTGAACATAGGACTTCGGAGCAGGAGTAGACAATTTGGCCCTTCAAGCCAGCTCCACCTTTTGATAAGATCATGGCTCTTCCCTTTATTTAACACAAACCAGTGGATGAGGTTAAATCTGATCTACTGATTGGAAATCATTTAGGGTTCCTGTTCCCTTTCACCAATCTGGGAATTCTGGCTAACATTTAAAAAATAGTTAGTGGGTTTATTGCAGAGTTACATAAGGATATTTATAGGGCACTGACATTAGGTTATGGCTGTTGCTGGCATTTATTGTTCATCCCTTTCTGCCTTGAGAAGGTGACTGCTGATAGGTCAGGAGTTAATTTAAACCAGCAGTTTTCAATTTTCTTTTTAGCTCTTGTCTAGAATTGACTGTGGTGAGGTTTTAAAAATTTATTCTTAGGATCTGGGTGTCTGGCATTGGTCATCTCTAGTTGCCTGAGAAGGTTGCGGTGGTCAGCCTTGAACTATTGGTTGCAGATTTAATAAATCTGAGTGGCTTTCCAAGGCAGGGAACAGTGAACCATGAAGCTGTGGCACTGGAATCACATACAGGCCAGACTGGCTAAGGATAAGAGGTTTACTTCCCAGTTGAGCTTTAACAATAATCTGACAGCTTTGTTGTCACTTCTATGAACATAAGAAATAAGAGCAGGAGTAGACCATGCTCTGCTTGAGCCTGCTCCTCCATTCAATATGTTCATGGCTGATTTTTGGCCTCTGCTCACCTACCCACTCTATCCCTTGATTCCCTCAGAGTCCAAAAATCGATCAATCTTGGCCTTGAATATAGTCAAAAAATGAGCATCCACAGCTCTCGGGTAGAATCTATTGAAAGCAGGTTTTTATTTCCAGATTTTTAAACAAAGTAAATTCTGAAACTGCCATGTCGGGATTTGAATTCATGAGCTCTGATCTATTAGAGTCTGTAATGATTTTAGTATTCTGATAAGATTTGATCTTTAGATTGCTAGGTATAGTACCATTATCATGATGTTGTAAGGTGCTGTGCAAAGATGCTTTTGACATGAGGGCACTACCAAACCCTCTGCAGTGAACTGTTACCATGCATGTTACTCAATATCCTGCAGGTTGGAAACTGGTCACTAGCTCTGCTGTGGGCGGGTATGCCTCACAGCCAAATAAACATACCAGGATTCACTGAGACCAGTGCACAGCTTGGACAATGCAATGGCAGCTTTAAAACATGCAATACACTGTGGGTCCATCAGAGAATAGATGTGATTCAAGCATTCAGTCCAGACCACTGTGTCTCTTCCAGAATCTGTTCATTGGATAGAGAAGGCAAAGATATCAAAATGAAGATTTTATTATATATTTTACATCACAATTGCAACATTCAACAAGACAAAGTTAATTTTAAAGGGAGAGTAGCAGAAAAAGAAGCCTCAACCCCAGGAGTCAGGTTTCTGTTATCATTGATCCAGCACTACGTTAAACTATCTAGCACTCAGCTAACAGGGCTCAGGCAACTGTGGGAAGGGCAGCAAGTATCAGAAGGTGGATGCTCTCAGCTTGGACTGAACTATTGCAGGGCCTCTTAATTGAGAAACAATATGTGAGGATGTGCAAACTAATCAATGCCCAATCACACATCTAACATTCCATCCTACAAATAACACACCTGAGAAGCTGTGTGAGGAACAGGGAAGATAGTCACAGCTGAGAAAACTTGGAATATATTTTGATATTCTCCCTTCCAATTATCCTCTTCCCTGAAGGTGTGAATTCCAATTGAGATACAAATGCAATTACCTAACCCGTTCTGAGCTCTCACACACTCACTCACTGTCCATCAAAGTCACTTCTTATTATTGAGCCAGAAGAAGGAGAATTTCTTGCGATTGGGTTTGGCGCTGATGATGCGCAGGATGCGGGGAGAGCGCCAGACCTTCAAGGTGCAGTCATCACTGGCAGTGATCAACATCTCCTGGTCCACAGGGCTGAAGGCCACAGAATTCACCACATCCTCATGCTGAAGCTTTGCCAGGCAGATGTTGTAGTGTCTGTCCCAGATGTAGCCATGCCGGTCTTCAGCACCACTGCCGGAATAAGAAAGACACATGTGTAGAACATAAAGATCCAGCACCCAGACTTCAACTCACCAACCATCCCCAAACACAGGGCCCAGCTATCTTCAGCCAGAAGTGCCAAGTGGATGATCCATCTCTGCCTCCTCTTGAGGTCCCCAGCATCAAAGATGCCAGTCTTCAGCCAATTCAATTCATTCCATGTGATATCAGGAAACAGCTGAAGGTACTTGATATGCAAAGGCTATGGGCCTTGAAAACATTTCAGCAATAGCACTGAAGACATATACTTTAGAACTATCTGCACCCCAAGCCAAGCAGTTTCAGCACAGCTACAAAACTGGCATCTACCTGGCAATGTGGAAAATTGCCCAGATATGTCCTGTACACAAAAAGACAGGACAAATCAATTCCAGTCAATTGCCTGGACGGTGTCAAGCTCCTTGAGTGTTGTGGGAGCTGCGCACATCCAGGCAAACGGAGAGTATTCCATCACACTCCTGATTTGTGCCTTGTAGATGGTGGACAGGCTTTGGAGAGTCAGGAAGTGAATTATCTTTGCAGAATTCCTAGCCTCTGACCTGCTCTTGTAGCCACAGTATTTATATGGTTAGTCCAGTTCAGTTTCTGGTCAATGGTAACCCCAGGATGTTGATAGTGGGGGATTCAGCAATAGTAATGTCACAGAATGTCAAGGGGCGATGATTAGATATTCTCTTGTTGGAGATGGTCATTGCCTGGTACTTGTGTGGCGCGAATGTTACCATTCCATTTATCAGCCCAAGCCTGGATATTGTCCAGGTCTTGCTGCATTTGGACATGGACTGCTTCAGTATCTGAGGAGTCGTGAATGGTGCTGAACATTGTGCAATCATCAGCGAACATCCCCACTCTGACCTTATGATGGAAGGAAGGTCACTGATGAAGCAGCTGAAAACGGTTGGGTCTAGGACACTACTCTGAGGAACTCCTGCAGTGATGTCCTGGAACTGAGATGACTGACCTCCAACAACCACAACCATCTTCCTTTCATAGGAAGTTTATGGCACAGAAAGAGGCTACTCGGCCCATCACGTTGGCTGAAAAATGAGCCACCCAGCCTAATCCACCAGAGCCTACAACGCTCTGGGTAAAAAATCTTTTCCTCATCTCCCCTCTAATCCTTCTAGCAATCTATGCCCCCTAGTCACTGACCTCTTTGCTAAAGTAAATAAGCCCTTCTCATCCACTCTATCCAGGCCCCTCACAATTTTGTACATCTCAATCAAAACTCCCATCAGCCTCCTCTGTTCCAAGGAGAACAACCTCAGCCCATCCAATCTTTCCAGTCCTGGAAATATCCTTGTAAATCTCCTCTGTACCCTCTCGGATGCAATTACATCGTTTCTCTGATGAGGTGACCAGAACTGCACACAGTACATGAGTTGTGGTCTAACTAGTGTTTTTTGTAGCTTCAGCATAACCTCTCTGTTCTTATATTCTATACCTAGGCTAATAAATGAAAGAATTCCATATGCCTCATTACCCACCTTATCGACCTGTCCTGCTACCTTCAGGGATCTGTGGCTATTCACTCCAAGGTCCTTCACACTTGAATTCCATTTCCCACTTCTCTGTCCTCCTGACAGTGCATTGATATCTTCCTGCAGCCTACAGCTATCCTTGCTATCTACCGCGTGGCCAATTTTTGTGTCATTTGCAAACTTCTTGATCATTCCCCCTACATTTACATCCAAATCATTAATATATACCACAAAGAGCAGGGGACCCAGTCCTGAGCCAGGTGGACCCCACTGGAAACAGCCTTCCAGTCACAAAAACGCCCATCAACAATTATCCTTTGTTTCCTGCCATTGAGCCAAATTTGTACCCAGCTTGCTACGTTCCCATGGATCCCACGGGCTTTTATTTTTTAACCAGTCTGTCATGTGGAACCTTGTCAAAATCCTTGTTAAAATCCATGTAGACCACATCTACTGCACTACCCTCATCAATCCTTGTTACTTCCTCAAAAAATTCAAATTAGTCAGACACGACTTTCCCTTAACAACTTCATGCTGACTGTCCTTGATTAATCCATGCCTTTCTAACTGACAGTTTATCCTGTCCTCAGACTTGATTCCAATAATTTACCCACTACTGAGGTCAGACTGAATGGCCTGTAATTATTCAGTCTATCCCTCACTCCCTTTTCAAACAAAGGTACAACGTTTGCAGACCTCCAATCCTCTGGCAACACACCTGTATCCAGTGAGGATTGGAAAATGATGGTCAGACCCTCCAAGGTTTCCTCCCTGAATTCTTTTAACAGCCAGGGGTCCATATCATCCAGCCCTTTGTGCTGGATATCACTCCAAACAGAGTTTCCTCCGATTCCCATTTACTTTAAATTTGCTAGGGTTCCTTGATGCCACACTTGGCCAAATATGGCATTGATGTCAAGTGCTATCACTCTCACCTCACCTCCAGAATTCTGCTCATTTGTTCATGTTTTCACCAAGGCTGTTATGAGCTCAGAAGCTGAGTAGTCCTGGTGAAACCCAAACCGAACTTTGGTGAGCAGGTTAAATGCTGTGTAAGTGCCTTTTGATAGCACTGTCAATAAGATCTTGAGAGCAGACTGACAGGGCGGCAATTGGCTGGGTTGGATTTGTCCTTTTTATCCACATTGTTGAGTAGACGCCAGTGTTGTAGCTGGAACAGCTTGACTAGGGGCGCAGCTAATTCTGGAGCATGTCTTCATTATCTCAGTCAGAATGGTGTCATGGCCCATAGCTTTTGCTGTATCCAGTGTGCTCTGCTGTTTCTTGATATCATAGGGGGTGAATTGAATTGACTGACAACTGTGATGCTGGGAACCTCAGGAAGAAGACTGAAATGGATCATCCAGAATGCTGGTCCCCTCCTTTAAGAAAATTTCAATTCCTTCCCCTATCTCCCTGAGGCAAAATTTGGCAAGTGCTGTAGGTCCCTGCTGCCCATGTTTTGATGCAACTCCTTATATGGGACAAGTTAACCCTCAATAATTCCCCCCACGAGCATGCCAGTGATTCTCTCAGCCTGTACAGGTTAGCGTATTGGACTACAAGTGGTATTGCTAGCGAGTCAGTGACCAGTGACTGCCTCTGGAGTTATGAGAGAGGGGGTTGGATCCTTCCTGGCAACTCTCATTACCATGACTGCACCCCTTCTCCAGCCCTCCTGAAGGATGTCCAGCTGGTGTGATACAGGAAGGCAGGCAGCACCTGTGGAACCTTCAGATGAGAGGGTCAAAAGGGGAGGTTAAAAAACAGCAGTTTACCTGGCAACATAATCCCTGCTGACATCCAGGAAGATGAAGAAGCACTCATCATTGGGAGTGTAGGCTGTGTGCGCCCTCAGAGTCTGAGTTACTTCCTGCATTGTTTTCAAGTCAAACACGTGGATATCAATCTCCTCCGCGATGGGTGGAGGGTTCATGGGATCACTGATGATACAGCCCTTGGGCCAGGCCCGACTGTTTACATATAAATACCTGACGGCAGAAGAGTGGAGTATCAGAACTATGATACAATTAGCAGATACAGGACCAACAGCCAAAGCTGGGACCCTGTGCTTGGTGTCTCTGAGCTAGTGATGGACTTTACAGGCCATGACTTTGTAATGTAGTGATTCTCTTTAAAACCAATACAAGAATTAGGAATCTAATAATCCAGTTTAAAATTCTACTGTTATCCTTTTAAAAAGCTCAAATTTTAGGGAATTTAAACATTCACAGCCTTTCAAACGATTTGGCAGAATAGGCAGGGAGAAGAACTGACCTGTGATCTGGAGACAAACCCATGCCTATGATGTGACCGTGGACATCAATTGTGTAGTCCAGAGCATCAAAGAACTCATTGGAGCTTCGTTCCTCACCCAGCACAGGTCCTGATGTTGTCATGTGATGAGGCAGAATTTGTTTAATACCTGCAATTATGCATAAGTTTATACAAGCCCAGTGAGAAAGATACATCTCCCCTAAAGTGTTCCCCCTTAAACAGGCCACCAACAGTCCTGTTTTATCCACCACTATCTCCCTCCTCCATCACATGTACAGAGTCCACAGGTACTTTGCCATTAATTCTATAAACCCAACACTGTTCCTGTCCTTTGCCCAACATCCAAGCTACACAGATTTCAAAAATAAAAAAAAAACAAAAAGATCCCTTTTATTTTTAAAAAGAAACAATGTAAATGTGAAATACAAACAAAACATGCCAGGCGAGCAGAATAGGTAAATGAGTGCCTGATAAAGGGAACAATTTGAGTGGGACCCTGCCAATGACAAGTTAAACCCTGTTTTAATACACAGTAAAAATTAATAAAGAATATTTAAATGATGGGAATGGGTAACTATAATTAAGGGAAGGGACTTGAGATATTGCGACTGTTTCCATTGGAGTGGAGAAAGTGAGAAAGCTAAGAGGTGATTTTTTTTTGAACGAGTGCACTGGGAAAGACTATTCGTTCTATGTGGGGTTCAGTGTTGTGCTTGGGGAATTGTATACCGACCAGTCACAAAAAGGGGAGGAAATCGGTTTATCTGTGACCTCCTTCCAATCTACAATTCTCCAAAACCTCTGCACTCTTTCAAATTCTCTGTGCTCCTCTTGAGCATTCTGGATTTTAATCGCTCCACCATTGGTGGTGTGCCTTTGGATACCTGGGCACTAAGTTCTGGATGCTGACAACACTCAGCTCTCCCTCACCATCACTGTCTCTAAATTGTCAGACTGCTTGTCCAACATCCAGTTCTTGATGAAGAGGAATTTCCTCTTACTAAATATCGGGAAGACTGATGCCATTGTCTTTGGATCCCTTCTTTAAACAATGTTCCCTTGCTATGACCTCAATTCCTCTCCCTGGTAACTGTTTGAGGTTGAAACATATATTTCGTGACCTTTACGTTATATGAGCTTCCAACCACATGTCCACACTAAGACTGCCTTTCCCCACCTCCGTAACATTGCCCAACTCTAGCCCAGCTTCAGTTCATCCACTGCTGAACCCTCATTCATGCCCTTATTACCACCAGACTTGACTATTTTAACACCTGGCCGGCCTCCAAGTGATAGCCTCTCCAAGCTTGAGGTGATCCAAAACTCCACTGCCCTTGTCCTAACTCGTATTACCCCTGTGCTCACTTAACTGGAAGCCAACATAGGTCAGAAACATCTTGATTTTAAAATTCTCATCCTTGTTTTCAAACCCCTCTAGTCTTACTCCATCTCTGTAATCTGCAGGGTCGCAATGCTGCAAGATAGCTGCGTTCTTTGAATTCCGGCCTCTTGAGCTTCCCCAATTTAGAGAGGAGCAATAAACACTGTTTCTTGGACTGGAGAAAGGTTTATGGTTGGGTTCCCCTGGGGTCAGTGTTAGGACCCCTGCTCTTCCTGATATATATTAATAATCCAGACTTTTATATGGCGGCCGCCTCAAAGACATTGCTGCCAAGTATTTTAACAATCATCATACAGAGGCGACTCCACTGGTTTGGGCACATTTGCAGGATGGAAGAGGGTTGCTAAGAATTTTCTTCTGATGTGGTAGCTAGAACAAGACTACCGGTAGGATGCCAAAGCGTCAATGATGCTTGCAAGGGTGACATGAAGGCCCTAACTATCGATTTTCACAGCTGGGAGACACTAGCCAATGAGAATGGAAAAAGGCAGCATTGTCTGGAGCCTGGCATGCGTCACCATGATGATCAGTGGCAACAGTATCTCGACAAGAGACACCAACACTGAAAACAACAACCAACAACATCTGATAACCACTTCATATGCCACGATTGTGGCAGAACCTGCCTCTCTCAGATTGGTCTCTTCAGCCATCAGCAAGAGTGCACTGCATGAAGCTCCCCATCCCCAAAAGGTTGGATTTGCTGTACGTGCATAACCTCACACAAATGGAAGGATGTCAAAAATGGCGATGACAACAAGACTTTATGTACAGGGCACAATTTCAAAATCTGAAGATAAATCCAATCCGGAGAAGTGTGAGGTAATGCATTTTGGGAGGGCAAACAAAGCAAGGGAATACTCAATAAATGGGAGTATATTGAGAGGGGCTGAGGAAGTGAGAGACCTTGGAGTGTCTGTCCACAAGTCCCTGAAGGTGGCAGGACAGATGGATAAGGTGATAAAGAAAGCATATGGAATGCTTTCCTTTATTGGATGAGGTACTGAATACAGAAACAGGGATGTAATGGTGGAACCGTATAAAATGCTGGTTAGGCCACAGCTGGAATTCTGTGTATTATTCTGGTCACCACATTACAGGAAGGACATAATTGCTCTGGACAGAGCACAGATGAGATTTGCAAGAATGTTGCCAGGGCTTGAAAATTGCAGCTATGAGGAGAGATCGGACAGGCTAGGGTTGTATTCCTTAGAACAGAGGAGGCTGAGGGGGGTGACCTAATTGAGGTGTACAAAATTATGAGGAGCCTAGATAGAGTGGACAGGAAAGATTTGTTTCTCCTAACAGAGGGGTCAGTTACCAGGGGGATAGATTTAAGGTGACTGGTAGAAGAATCAGAGGGGACATTAGGGAAAACATTTTCACCCAGAGGGTGGTAGGTGTCTGGAATTCTCTGGCCGGATTGGTGGTTGAGGTTGAAACCCTCAACTCATTTAAAAGGCACCTGGATCTGCACCTGAAGTGCTGTAACCTGCAAGACTATGGATCAGGGGCTGGAAGATGGGGTTAGAGTGGGGTTAGCTAGTTGTTTTTTTTCAACCGGCACAAATATGATGACTGAATGGCCTATTTCTGTGCCATAACTTTTCTATGGCTCTATGGTTCTATGACATGAAACTTGGAAGTATTGTGAACCGTAAGGAAGAGAGTGATAGATTACAAAAGGATATAGACAGTTTGGTGGAATTGGTAGACAAGTGGCAGCTGAAATATAATGCAGAGAAGTGTGAAGTGATTCATTTTGATGGAGAGGAAGGGAAGAGGCAAAAGAAAATACAGGGTACAATTCTAACAGGTTCCGGAGCAGAGCGACCCGGATGTTGTTGCGAGATCCAGACTTACCTCATCAGCAAGTGGGGGCTGGGAATTCTAAGTGCTGACAGGTCTCAGGAGTTTCAGGCATGCATGGACCAGGAGCAGGCGGCACATGCGCAATCTGGTGTTTTTGTAATTCTTCAAGCCAAGGACGGGCCCAGGGCACCTCACAAAATGAAAATGGTGTGAAAATCTGGATCATGTGACTTGGTCATATCGAGTGCCATAGTCGAGAAGAGTACCAGACAGAAGACAGGGCGACGGGATAGAGAGAGGTCCCAGTTAAGAAGGAGAGAGGAGCAATGAAAGATGTTCCAAGCAGAAGAAGGGATGTGGTTTGCAGACTTTAAGCTATGAAGGCTTGGGAGAAGCCATGCAGATCTAAGAAGGCAGCAGAAAGTTGGTGACTCTGTGCTGGCACCCTTGGGTCAAAGGTACCCCTTTAGAGCACTGGTACTCTGTTCAGTCCAGCCAAAGAGCTGATGTGTTTGTGAGTTGGTGCTGGAGTGCAGGCTCAAGAATCCAGGGGAACAGAGCCTCAGGAGGCAAGATTAAAACCATTCGAGGGCGCCCATCATTGAGGCCGTTTCAGTTGGACTAACTTTTGGAGAGAATTCCAAAGCTTAATTTTCAAGGATGAAGACTGGAATCCCTTATAAGAGGCACAGAGTTTCAACAAGATTGTGTAACTCATTACAAAAACAAAAACAGAATTACCTGGAAAAACTCAGCAGGTCTGGCAGCATCGGCGGAGAAGAAAAGAGTTGACGTTTCGAGTCCTCATGACCCTTCGACAGAACTTGAGTTCGAGTCCAAGAAAGAGTTGAAATATAAGCTTATATTTCAGCTTATATTTCAACTCTTCCTTGGACTCGAACTCAAGTTCTGTCGAAGGGTCATGAGGACTCGAGACGCCAACTCTTTTCTTCTCCACCGATGCTGCCAGACCTGCTGAGTTTTTCCAGGTAATTCTGTTTTTGTTTTTGTTTTGGATTTCCAGCATCTGCAGTTTTTTTGTTTTTATCTTTGTGTAACTCATTGTTTAGCGACATCTGGGTGGATTACTGAGAAATCTATGGAATCTGCCTTGGTCACATTTGCCATTTATTATCCATAGTAACGTGTTCAACCACAGTTTGCCTGTTAATTCACATGAACCTTGTATATTAACCCTGAATGTTAGAGTGTAAGATAGATATTGTAAATTGTTTTATCTTTCTGACCTTGTATAATAAAGTTTATCTCTGTTCAAAAACTGTGGAATTTCGTGACTTTATTCGCTTAGCAATTGTCTTAAATCTCACACTTTTGTATACTTTAAATACAAGTTACTGGTCCATATCCGGGTCATACCAAACATTTGGGGATCTGGTCCAGGATTATAATAGTGTATATGTGCATTAATTATTGAAAGTGGCAGGGCAGTTGATGGAATAGTTAATAAAGCATATGGGATACTGGGCTTTATCAATAAGGTATGGAGTACAAAAGCAACAAAGTTATGATAAACCTGTATAAAACACTGGCTCAGCCTTAAATGGAGCACTGTGTCCAGTTGTGGGCTCCATGCTTTAGGAAGGATGTGATGGCATTAGAGAGAATGCAGAAAATATTCAGGAGAATGGTTCCATGGATGAGGAATGTAGAAAGATTGGAGGAGTTGGGACTGCTTCCTTTGGAGGAGAGAAGGCTCAGAGCAGATTTGAAGATATTAAAGGTATTCAAAATCATGAGGGGCTGGACAGAGTAGATAGAGAGAAACTGTTCCCATAGGTGGAAAGATCAAGAACCAGAGGGCACAGATTTAAGGTAACTGGCAAAAGCAGCAATGGTGACATGAGGAAAAACTTTCACAAACTTTCTGGGATGTGCTGCCTGAGAGTGTGGTGGAGGCAGGGTCATTCGAATGGTTAGGATCTGGGATGTGCTGCCTGAGAGTGTGGTGGAGGCAGGGTCAATTGTGGCTTTCAAAAGAGAATTGGATTACTGACTGAAGAAGAAACATTTGCAGGACTGTGACATTAAGTAAATTGTTCTTGGAGAGAGCTGGCACAGTGGGCCGAATGGACTCCTGTGCTGTAACTATTTTGAGATTCTATACAACTCTCTGTCAATTTACCTCTCCGCCTTTAAAATGCTCCTTAAAATCTACCTCAGTTGCCCTAGCTAACCTCGTGGCTTGAAATCAAATTTTACTTGATAACTGCTCTTGCTTTGGGAGGTTTTATTACATTAAAGGTGCTATATAAATGTTGTTACCAAAGTTCTTCTGATACCACGAACAATTATGTTAAGCCTATTCTTAACTGAGAGGTCTTGCTTTGGTACCTGCTGCCTACCTATCTGATGGGGAGTGTAGGTAAGGCTTCCTGTGGTGAAGATCAAGTATTTTTTGTCTTGAGTTGTTTGCTGTTCTGACAGGAGGGCCATATCTGCTGGCTTTGTCTTGGCTTGTAGAAAAAGTTCTGCGACTCTTGCCTCTATTTGCTTTTCATCCATGGTGGACAGTCCCCCGGCAGAGAGCACATTCTCCTCTATCCGCTCATCCGCCTGACTGCTGACCATCACCTCCCCTTGGTTCTCACTCCTGTGCTTCAATTTGCTGCAAACTTCATCTTCACTGTCACCCAGGTCAAATACTTGGGGAGTTGGACTGGTCAGTTGTTCTTCGGAGCCCAGCAGCAGGTCAGGACTGTTGTGTCGGCTGCAGTCTGCCACTATGACTGTGCGAATGGTGCTTGCGTTCAAATTCTGCAGCTGGAACAGTCTCTTCACAACATTTATATTTTCCGATTCGATATCCTAGAGTGAGGGCAAGAATCATTAGACATTAAATAAATACCTCACAGACCGTTCTGTCCCATTATTAACCACTACTACCCCAGCATTACACCAGGCCAAAGCAAAACACTGTGGATGCTAGAATTGAGAAACTGGAAAATGCTGAAAATTCAACAGACCAGGCAGCATTGATGGGGAGAGAAAGAGAGTTAACATTTCAGGTACATGACTTTTCATCAGGCCTGTAGATAGTTGGAATTGAACAGTTTATAAGCAACTATGGAGAACCAACTCAGACAGGCAGAGCGTGGTGCTGGTTTGGGAATGGCCGGTGTTATAATCACAGCTGATGTTGCCACTGGACAAGTCAGATCCCAAGGTGGAAGCTGACTTGATCCTAACCTTTATTTTTTGTTTAGAAGCATGGAGGATGGCTACTGAACAGAGTCACAGGAGTCAGCTGATGAACTTTTAACAAAAGAATAAAACATTTATTAAAAAAGATGAACTATATTACAATACTCCTTCATCCACAACTATACCTTTATAGATATATACAGATTCGTAAGGATACCACAAGTTACAAAAGTTATTTTGTACTCTCATGTTCACAGTAAGCACACAGTACATGTAAACCAATAGGTGACCTATGGGTCAGGCACACCACACTCTGAAACCAAGTGACAGATGCCACCCCAAACTGATGCTATGGATCTCTCATCAACTCCCCATAGACGTTTGTCACACTGTGAACCAACCAGTCTCACTGAACTCTGTCTTTCACATGAGGGTTTCCAATCTCCACTCTCATAGAACCCACTTTGGAATCTTCTCCCAAACAACATTTCTGCTCAGACATTTTCCATAAAGGTCCACCTTCAGGGTTTCAAACTCTCCTGATGTTCCACTCCCCTGGATCGCCACATGCATTCAGGCTTTGCCTTCTACACACTCTCTCTTAAATACTCAGTCATGCCAACAGAACATCATTGCTTCACATGCTCTTTGGCTGTCTCCTCGAATCTTCTGACTTCTCGCAAACCTATTTTGCTTTAAGTTGCTCCTGCAGCTTTCTCCCTTTAAGGTGGGAACCTTCCTCTGCCCTTCACTCTTAACTATGCTTAACAGGGCCTTTTTCAGATTTCTGTTCTTTCCTTTGACTAGAAGGTCTTCTTGGGACCCCTCCTTTCTGTCCCACTCCTTAGCTTTGAGACCTTTCGGTTCTTTTGGGAAATCTGCTCTCTGCAGTTCCCTCTGCTTTGTCCAGCTTCTCCAGGCTCCTGGTTTCAACAGAGCTAAAGACTGCTGTTCCGTTTCTCCCTGTGTCTGTGGGGACCCTGTTGCTAGGCAACAACCCAGTTTTTCTACTTCAAGAGTCATAAAACTTCATTAAAACTACAGGTTTACACAAAAACCCACAGATTCGCAGGCATTGGTATAAAGTGAAACTAAAACTCAGGTTTCACCCTTTAAACCCACAAATAAAACATATAACTTACTTAAACTTAATATTCCTAACACCCACAAATACAAACACAAGTTACTTGAACTATATCTAGTTCCTAACACTGGGCCTCTGTTTAAGTGTGGAATGAAGAGTCCTCAGAATGGCAGGTCAATCCCTAATTCGGACACTGAAGGATTTAAAATCTAGACATTTCACACACCTGAATGCTAATGTTGATTCAACATGACAACAGCCTCAACATATTGCTTAATTAGGCTGCACAAACAAGATACATTTATCTCAATAAACTTTGTTGATGGTACTTTCAATCAAATTCCTGCCTTTGCATCCAAACATTGTACTGTCTCCATCAATACTGTACTCCAGCATGAAACAGTGACAGACTTGTCTCCACCAGTACTGTACCTCAGTGTGAAAGAGTGACAGACCTGTCCCCACCAGTACTGTACCCCAGTGTGAAAGAGTGACAGACCTGTCCCCACCAGTACTGTACCCCAGTATGAAAGAGTGACAGACCTGTCCCCACCAATGCTATACCCCAGTGTGAAAGAGTGACAGACCTGTCCCCACCAGTGCTATATCCCAGTGTGAAAGAGTGACAGACCTTTTCCCACCAGTGCTGTACCCCAGTGTGAAAGAGTGACAGACCTGTACGCACCAGTGCTGTACCCCAGTATTGTACAGTGACAGACCAGTCCCCACCAGATCTGTACCCCAGTGTGAAAGAGACAAACCTGCCACCACCAGTGCTATACCCCAGTGTTATACAGTGACAGACCTGTCCCCACCAGGACTGTACCCCTGTGTGAAAAAGTGACAGACCTGTCCCCACCAGTGCTGTACCCCAGTGTTATACAGTGACAGACCTGTCCCCACCAGTGCTGTACCCCAGTGTGAGAGTGACTGACCTGTCCCCAACAGCGCTGTACCCCAGTGTGAAAAAGCACATAGTGCAGGTTTGGAAAGACACAATCTGTATTTGTCCCTAGGTATTTCCCCCAGTTCAAATGGATAGTTTATTTTGTGAGTTTTGCCAACCTGGGTTACAGTGCATTGTGATCTCAGGTACTGTGGTACACTTCCTCCTCTAGTGGCACTGCTGTGGGTTCTTGGTTGCCTTACATCACAGGAAGAATCTACGCAGAACGTAATCACTATGATGCTGGTCATGAAGGCTGCGAGGAAAACTAAATGAAGACAGCTATTGGCGGATTAATCCCGCTGAGCTAGCCTTTGGAACATTTAATACAATACCAGTGCTGTCCAGTGACCCTGACTTCACAAGGGTAAGTGTGCTTTAGTACATGGCCCTGTAGGAGACAGGGGACTGCACCCGTCAGATCCCTATTCTGGTCAACCACCTGACAGCGCTGAGGGAGAGAAAACATAAGGGGATAAATACAGAGTGATCTTCTAGTAGACAGAGAATCACAAGACAAACAAATAAAAGCATAAGATGAAAAATTAAGAGGAGAAAGGGGAATGGAAACAAGATTTAAAGAAAGCATAAAGGGAGAGAAACAATGGTGAGAGACAGAAAATGAAAAGTAGAGCAGGAACATACAAGAGAAAGGTACAGAAGGGGAGGAGCCCTCATACACGTAAGCATGCAAAGACAGACATAGACATGCACAGTTATGCATGCACATATGTATGTATGTACACACACACACACACACACAGATAGACATGGAAATACACAAATACAGCACCCTCACACAGATTCACATACACAGACAAACACACACAAACAGACATACATACCAAGACACCTGCTCTTTAGGACAGAAACAGACATGAACATGCAACTCATTTTCAGTAATGCTGAAAGATAATCTTGCTCTGCACAGAATCTACCTATAAACCTTACTTCATTTGGTCATGTTTTTGCCACATTTTTGAGTCAGTTTGTTCATTATGAATTCCTATACGCATTCGTAATGGATAGATAAACGTATGTAAACATATCACATTGTAATGACACCCGCCCACCACTGGAGTGTTATTGTCCCTCAGTCCCATCTGGTGTAAAGAAATGCCCATTTTCCAACCAACTCTTTTCTGTTACATATGAATATACATACGAACATCTGAATGAGGAGCAGGAATAGGCCACTCAATCCCTCAAGCTTGCTCCACCATTCAATAAGATAATGGCTGATCTAATTTTAACTCAACTTCATATTTCTGCCTACCCCTGATAACATTTCTCCCCCGTGCTCATTTAAGAATCTATTTACTCTGCTTTAAAGATAATCAAAGAATCTGCCTCACTCGCCATTTGAGGAGGACAATTCCAAAGTCTCTCAATCCTCTGAGTGGAAAATTTTACTCATCTCTGTCTTAAATGGGTGACTCTTTATTTTTAAACAATGACCCCTAGTTCTAGATTCTCCCACAAGAGGAAGCATCCTTTCCACATCCATCCTGCCTGTTTCAATCAAGTCGCCTCTTACTCTTCTAAACTCTCGTGGAATCAAGCCTAGTCTGATCAGCCTTTACTCGTAAGGCAACCCACCCATTCCAGTTATTAGTCTGGTATACCTTCTCTGAACTGTTTCTGACACATTTACATCCTTCCTTAAATAAGGAGACCAATACTATACACAGTTTTCCAGGTGTGGTCTCACCAATGCCCTGTATAACTGGAGCATAACCTCCCTACTCTTGTATTCAATTCCCCTCATAATAAACAATAACATTCCAGAAACTTTGTTAATCACTTGCTGCACCGGCAAACTAACCTTTTGTGTCCCATGCACTCAGACACCCAGATCTCTCTGCATCTCAGAGCTCTGTAATCACTCACCATTTAGATAATATGCCTCTTTTTTATTTGTCTTGTCAAAAAAGATAGCCTCACATTTTCCCACATTATGTTCCATTTGCCAGATCTTTGCCCACTCAACTAACCTATCTAAATCCTTTTGTAACCTCATGTCCTCTTCACAACTTTCTTTCCTTCCTATCTTTGTGTCATCAGCAAATTTAGCAACCATACCATTGGTCCCTTCATCCAAATCTTTTATATAAATTGTACCCAGCACTAATCCCTGTGTCACATCACTCATCACATCCTGCCAAACCAGAAAATGACCAATTTATGCCTACTCTCTGTTTCCCGTTAGCGAGCCAATCTTCTATCCATGCCAATATGCTACTCCCTACACCATAAGCTTTTATTTTCCGCAATAACCATTGATGATGCACCTTATCAAATGCCTTCTGGAAATCTAAGAACAGTACATCCACCTTTATCCAGAGCACCTGTTATTTCTTCAAAGAACTCCAATAAATTGGTTAAACATGATTTCCCTTTCACAAAACCATGTTAACTCTGCCTGATTAGCTTGGAATTTATCTAATTGCCCTGTTATAACATCTTTAATAATAGCTTCTAACATTTTCCCTATGACAGATGTTAAGCTAACTGGCCTGCAGTTTCCTGCTTTCTGCCTCCCTCCCTTTTTGAATAAAGGAGTTACGTTCACTATTCTACAATCCAATGAAACCTTCCCCGTATCTAGTGAATTTTGGAAAATTAAAACCAATGCATCAACTATCTCATTAGCCACTTCTTTTAAGACTTTAGGATGAAATCCACCAGGACCCAGGACTTGTCAGCCCACAGTTCCAACAATTTGCTCAGTATCACTTCCCTAGTATTGTAATTTTCTTGAGCTCCTCCCTCCCTTCTAATTCTTGATTTACAGCCACTTCTGGGATGTTACTTTTATCCTTAACAGTGAAGATCGATGCAAAATACCTATTCAATTCATCTGCCATCTGCTTACTTTCCATTATTAATTCTCCAGAGTCACTTTCTATAGGACCAACAGTCACTTTGTTAACTGCTTTCTTTTTTAAATATCTATACTATCTTACTATCTATCTTTATATTTCCAGCTATTTTTCTCTCGTACATCCTTTAGTCATTCTAATCATTCATTTTAGTCATTATTTGCTGTTTTTTATATTCTGTCCAATCTTCTGACTTACCACCCATCTTTGCGCAATTATAAGCTTTTTCTACTATATGCTTCTTCTCTTTAACATTTTTAGTTAACCAAGGATGGTGGGTCCTCCCCTTGGAATTTTTGTTTCTCATTGGAATGAATCTATTCTGTGTATTCTGAAATGTCCCCTTACATGTTTGCCACTGCATCTCTATTGACCTATCCCTTAACCTAATTTGCCAGTTCACTTTCACTAGCTCTGCTTTCATGCCTTCATAATTGCCCTTATTTAAATTTAAAATACTAGCCTTAGACCCACTCTTCTCTCCTTCAAACTGAATATAAAATTCAATCATATTATGATCACTGATACCTAGGGGTGCCTTCACTATGAGGTCATTAATTAATCCTATCTTATTGCACAATACCAGGTCCAGTGTAGCCTTCTCCCTGGTTGGCTCCAGAACGTGCTGATCTAAGAAATTATCCTGAAACCATTCTATGAATTCATCACCTATGCTACTTTTACCCATCTGATTATTCCAGTCTATATGTAGATTAAAATCCCCCCTGATAATTGCTGTAGCTTTCTGACAAGGTTCCACTATTTCTTCTTTGATACCCTGTCCTACTGTGTAGTTACTGTTAGGGGGCCTGTAACCACTCCAACAAGTGACTTCTTATCTTTATCATTCCTCATCTCTACCCAAACCGTTCCATATCCTGGTTTCCTGAACTTAGGTCATCCCTCTCTATTGTGCTAATGTCATCTTTAATTAACGGAGCCACCCTTCCACTTTTTCCTAACTTCCTAACCTTCCTAAAAGTCATATACCCTTCAATAATCAGGTCCCAATCTATCCCATCCTGTAGCCATGTCTCTGTAATGGCTATTAGATCATACTTACTAATCTCTATTTGCACTATCAGTTCATCTGTTTTGTTTTGAATGCTACGTGCATTCAGATACAGAACCTTAATTTTTGTCCTTTTATTATTTTTGTACCCTTTAGCCTTATCTGTTGATTTATTCTTAGACTTGTACTCTCGGTCCCTTCCTGTCATGGCCTGTATTTCATTTCCCACCTTAATACCTTCCTCTCTTCCCTTGTCCCTATGCTGATAAACCACATCTGCCCACATTTGATCCATTGCCCCCATGACTGAGTTTAAAACCCTTTCTACTTCCCCAGTTATGTGGTTCACAAGAACACCGGTCCCAGCATGTTTCAGGTGTAGACCATCCCAATGGTACAGATCCCACATTCCCCAGCACTGGTGCCAGTGCCCCACAAACCAGAACCCACTTCTCCCACAATAGTCTTTGAGCCATGCATTCATTTCTCAAATTTTATGTATCCAATGCCAATTTGCACGTTGCTCAGGTGATTACTACCTTTGAGGTTCTGCTTCTTAATTTGGGACCAAGCTCCTCATACTGACTATGCAGAACCTTGTTTGTCCTGCCTGTATCATTGGTACCTACATGGAGCATGACAACTGGATCATCCCCGTCTCACTGCAAGCTCCTCTCCAGCCCCGAGCAGACGTCCCGAACCCCGGTACTGGACAGGCAACACAGCCGTCAGGACTCACTCTTTGATGCGTCAATCCCCCTCACTATACTGTCCACTATTACCACCACATTCTTTTTTGCTCCCCCCACTTGGATGGCTTCCTGTACCACGGTGCCAGAGCCAGTTAACTCATCCATCCTGCAGCCCCCACTCTCATCCAAACAAGCTGAAAAAACCTCAAACCTGTTGGATAATTGCTAGAGGCTGACATTCCTGCGCTCCTGCCCTCTGTGTCCCCGAAACCTGCAAGCAGTCACACCCTCCTGTTCCTGACCACTACCAAATCAGAAGACCCTATCCTCAGTGGTGTGAATGCCTCCTAGTATAAAACATCCAGGTAACCTTCCCCTTCCCTGATGTGTCTTAGTGTCTGCAGCTTGGCCTCCAGCTCAATGACTCTGAGCCAAAGCTCAAGCCGCAGCACTTACTGCAGATGTATTTGCCCTGGATCACACCAGCATCCCGGAGCTCCTACATACTGCAACCTTGAAACATCACCTGTTCTGTCATCATTAATGTGTTTTAATTATATTATATTAATTAATTATATTATTCACTTACATATGTTGCTTTTTTATATATTTTTTTCATTTTACCACCAGTTTGTATACTATTTTAAACGTTAGGACTGGAGTAGACCTTAATCACTTATCAGGTACTGACAAACAGCTAATTCCTTTCCCAAACTCTCAGATATGCATTCAGTTCCTCAACTGTACTTGTTTGCCTGGGCTGCACTAAAGAACCCTGAATTTATAGAAAACAGAACTGAGGTTCAAACTAGTCAAAGCTTTATCAGAATCTATTATACAAAAATAAATCAGGACACTTGCAAATGGTTACTGAATTCTATTGGCTCACCCTTGACCAATTAACCCTTGTTCTTTAACCCCACTTCACTGTTGACAGTACTTGGTCTGGATTCACTCTCTGAAACACATCATGGGAAATTAAATAATATCTTGATATTATACACACATATATATATTATCATTTTGCCTTCAATGTGGCGTTTAACCTAACTAAAATGTTTTTATAGTGGAATGAGGGGTGCATTAAGTTTTAGAAACAGATTGGATTATTCTGAAAATCTGCTCTACAAGATTGATATCAATAGAAAGGAAGATTAAGTACTTATTTCACACTATATAAATGCAACAGGATGACTGTCCACTAACAGGGTACAGTGTTACATCCCGTCTTGTTTTCTATGTTTAGTTTTGGGATGTGGGCATTGCTGGATTTAGAGCAGAGCCATGATGTCCCTGAGAAGATGCTGGTGAGCTGCTTTCTTAATTTCTTTGTAGTGGCTTGATACAACCAGTGGCTTGTCTGACCATTTCAGACAGAAATTAAGAGTCAACAAATAACTTGCATTTATATAAGCTCCTTTAACTTAGTAAAATGGTCCAAGGGGTTTCACAGCTGTGCTATCAGACAAATGTTAACAACAAAATGAAGAAAAAGATATTAGTACAGGCAGGTTTTAAAGAGCATCTTACAGAAAGAGAGCGAGGTAGAAGTACAGAGGAATTTTAGGGAAGGTATTCCAATGCTTAGAACCTCGGCATGGCTGCACATGGTGGGTAAGGGAGTCGAAGACAGACATGAGGCCAGAATTGGAGGAATGCATGCATCCTGGAGGATTGTTAGGAGAGAAGTGGTTCAGGGATTTGATGAAGTGAGGGCCAGAGAAGGGTTTGAAAACAAGGGTGAGAATTTAAAATCTGAAGTGTTGCTGAACTGGGAGCCAATGTATATCAGTGAACGTAGGACTGATGAATGAATGGGGCATGGTGTAAGTTAGGATATGGGCAGCAGAGCTTTGGATGATTCAACCATTAGTCAATCAAGTTACAGGAGATGTTCTGTAATAAATTAACAGTTACTCTGTTATTGTTATACTGAGATGCAAAACAAGCTACCTTGTTGGTTTACCTACTGCCTTGTCTCACTAGTATGTATCTGTCCATCAACCGGTCAACAGGACTGATAGCTGAGACCACACACAAAATCTGACGTTGTGCAGTTTACACAGTGAGGGGTCTCATCAACCAAACCTAACATCCTGCTGTGGTAGGAGTAAAAAGCAGATAGAAAAAAAACTCAGATGGAAAGGATGGTCCACATAAAGGAATCACATAAAGCAGAGTCAAAAATCACTAACAGGACCCAGGCCTGTTATCCTCTGAGGGTATCCTCTGTGATACCTGAAAACCTGCGATATCTGTAACCCGGTGATACCCGTCACTGCTGCGATATCCATCACCCTGCAATACCCGTCACGCTGTGATACCCGTAACGTGCAATACCAGTCACTGCTGCGATACCTATTACCCTGCAATGCCCGTCACCCAGCGATACCCATCACCTCTGTGAAACCTGTCATCCGTGATACCTGTCACCCTGTGATACCCGTCACCCTGTGATACCTGTCACCCTGCGACACCCGTCACCCTGCGATACCCGTAACTCTGTGATACCCATCACCCGTGATACCCGTCACCCTGTGATACCCGTAACCTTGTGATACCCATCACCTGTGATACCCGTCACCCTGTGATACCCATAACCCCGTGATACCCATCACCTGTGATACCCATCACCCTGAGATACCCGTCACTCCACGATACCTGTCACCCATGATACCCGTCACCCTGTAATACCCGTCACTCGACAATACCTGTCACCCTGTGAGACCCGTCACTCTACGATGCCTGTCACCCAGACGATACCTGTCACCCTGTGATATTTGTCACCCTGTGATACCATCACCCTACGATACCCATCACCCGTGATGCCAGTCACCTGTGATGCCCGTCACCCTGTGATGCCCATCACCCTGTGATACCTGTCATGCGTGATGCCCATCACCCTGTGATACCCATCACCCTCTGCTACCCATCACCCTGTGATACCTGTCACCCGTGATGCACATCACCCTGTGATAACTGTCACCCGTGATGCCCATCACCCTGTGATACCCGTCACCCTCTGACACTCGTCACCCTGCGAAGCCCGTTACCCCTGCGATACCCGTCACCCTGTGATACCCGTCACCGTGTGATACCTGTCACCCTGTGATATCGTCACCCTACGATACCTGTCACCCTCTGCTACCCATCACCCTGTGATACTTGTCACGCATGATGCCCATCACCCTGTGATACCCGCCACCCTCTGCTACCCATCACCCTGTGATACCTGTCACCCGTGATGCCCGTCACCCTGTGATACCCGTCACCCTCTGATACTCGTCACCCTGTGATACCTGTCATCCTGTGATGCCCGTTACCCCTGCGATACCCGTCACCCTGTGATACCCGTCACCGTGTGATACCTGTCACCTTGCGATACCATCACCCTGCGATAACTGTCACCCTGTGATGCCCGTCACTCTGTGATACCCGTCGCCCTTGTGATACCTGATATTGTGTGACACCCGTTACCCTGTGATACCAGTTACCCTATGACACTTGTGACCCTGAGATGCCTGTTAACCCTGTGAAACCCATCACCTCTGTGATGCCAGTCACCCTGCGATACCGTCATCCTGAGATACCTGTCACCCTGTGATACCCATCACCCTGTGAAACCTGTCACCACTGCGATACCTGTTACCACGCAATGCCCGTTACGCTGTGATAGCCGGCACCCTCCGGTACCCGTCACCCACCGATACCTGTCACCCTGTGAAACCTGTTGCCCTTGTGATACCTGATATTGTGTGATACCCGTTACCCTGTGATACCAGTTACCATATGACACTTGTTACCCTGAGATGCCTGTTAACCCCGTGATATCCATCACCTCTGCGATACCCGTCACCCTCTGATACCCGTCACCCTCTGATACCCGTCACTCCTGCGATACCCGTCACCACTGTGATGCCAGTCACTGTGATACACATCAGCCTGCGATACCTGTCACCCCTGCAAACACCCGTCACCCTGTGATACCCATCACCCATGATGCCCGTCACCTGTGATACCCGTCACCCTGCGATGCCCGTCACCCCTGTGATATCTGTCACCCTGCGATACTTGTCACCCCACGATACCCGTCACCGTGATACCTGTCACCCTGTGATACCCATCACCCTGCGACACCCATCACCCTGCGACACCCGTCACCCCTGCGACTCCCAATACCCCTACGATACACATCACCCTGCGATACCCGACACCGTGACACCTGTCACCCTGTGATATCCGACA
This sequence comes from Carcharodon carcharias, assembly GCF_017639515.1. Lineage (NCBI taxonomy): Eukaryota > Metazoa > Chordata > Chondrichthyes > Lamniformes > Lamnidae > Carcharodon > Carcharodon carcharias. The sequence goes on along the minus strand of NC_054474.1, from coordinate 116,765,714 downwards.
CCATGTGATACCCGTCACCCCTGAGATACGGGTCACCGCTGCAATACCTGTTACTGTGTGATACTTGTTACTCTGAGATACCCATCACCCTATGATGCCCGTCACCCTGTGACACCTGTCACCCTACGATACCCGTCACTGTGATACCCATCACCCTACGATATCCATCACTGTGATACACGTCACCCTCTGCTACCCATCACCCTCTGATACCCTTCACCCTGTGATACCCGTCACCATCTGATGCCCATCACCCTGCGATACCCGTAACACTATAACCGTCACCTGTGATACCCATCACCCTGTGATACCCGTCACCCTGAGATACCCGTCACCCTGCGATAACCGTCACCCTGAGATACCCGTCACCCTGTGATACCCGTCACCCTGAGATACCCGTCACCCTGTGATACCCGTCACCCTGATACCCGTCACCCTCTGATGCCCGTCACCCTGCGATACCTGTCACCCTTTGATGCCTGTCACCCTCTGATACCCGTCACCCTGCGATAACCGTCACCCTCTGATGCCCATCACCCTGCGATACCTGTTACCCTACGATAACCGCCACCTGTGATACCCATCACCCTGTGATACCCGTCACCTCTATGATACCTGTCACCGTGATACCCGTAACCCTGCGATGCCTGTCACCCTTACAATATCCATCACCCTTACAATACCCGTCACCCTGCGACGCCTGTCACCTCTACGATACCCGTCACCCCTGTGATACCCGTCCCCTTGTGATGCCTGTCACCACTGCAATACCTGTCACCCCTACGATACCCGTCCGCCTGTGATGCCTGTCACCATTGCAATACCGGACACCCCTATGAAACCTGTCACCCTTACAATATCCATCACCGTGCGATACCCATCACCTCTACAATACCCGTCACCCCTGCGATACCCATCACCCGATGACGCCTGTCATCACTGTAATACCCATCACCCCTGCGATACACTTCCGCCTGTGATGCCTGTCACCACTGCAATACCAGACACCCCTATGAAACCTGTCACTCTTATGATATCCGTCACCCTGTGATACCCGTCACCTCTATGATACCCGTCACCGTGATACCTGTCACTCTGCGATACATGTCACCCTGCGATACCCGTCACCCCTAACATCCGTCACCGCGATACCCATCACCGTCATACCTGTCACCACCCTGTTATACCCGTAAACCCCTGCAATATCAGTCACCCCTACGATACCCGTCATCCTGACAATACCTGTCAGCCTGCGATACCGTCACCCTGCGATACCCGTCACCCCTCTGATATCCGTCACCCCTCTGATACCCATCATACTGTGATAACCGACACCCTGTGAAACCTGTCACCACTGCGATACCCATTACCACGCAATGCCCGTTATGCTGTGATACTCGGCACCCTCTGATACCCGTCACCCACTGATACCCATCACCCTGTGAAACCTGTCGCCCTTGTGATATCTGATACTGTGTGATACCCGTTACCCTGTGATACCAGTTACCCTATGACGCTTGTTACCCTGAGATGCATGTTAACCCTGTGATACCCGTCACCCCTGCGATACTCATCACCCCTGCGATACCCGTCACCACTGTGATGCCAGTCACTGTGATACACATCAGCCTGCAATACCTGTCACCCCTACAAACACCTGTCACCCTGTGATGCCCATCACCCGTGATGCCCGTCACCGTTGTGATACCTGTCACCCCTACGATACCCATCACACCACGATGCCCGTCACCTGTGCAATACCCGTCACCTCTACGATACCCGTCACCCCTGCGATACCCGTCCCCCTGTGATGCCTGTCACCACTGCAATACCCATCACCCCTGCGATACCCGTCCGCCTGTGATGCCTGTCACCACTGCAATGCCCGTCACCCCTGCGATACCCATGATGCCCGTCACCCTTGTGATATCCGTCACCACGCGATTCCTGTCACCCCTGCGATACCCGTTACCCGTGATACCCGTCACCCCGTGATGCCCGTCACCCCGCAATACCTGTCACCCTGTGATACCTGTCACCTCTATGATACCTGTCACCCCTGTGATACCCATCCCCTTGTGATGCTTGTCACCACTGCAATACCTGTCACCCCTGCGATACCCGTCTGCCTGTGATGCCTGTCACCACTGCAATACCAGACACCCCTATGAAACCTGTCACTCTTATGATATCCGTCACTCTGTGATACCCGTCACCTCTATGATACCCATCACCGTGATACCTGTCACTCTGCGATACCCGTCACTCCTAACATCCGTCACCGCGATACCCATCACCCTGTCATACCTGTCACCACCCTGTTATACCCGTAAACCCCTGCAATATCAGTCACCCCTACGATACCCGTCATCCTGACAATACCTGTCAGCCTGCGATACCGTCACCCTGCGATACCCGTCACCCCTCTGATATCTGTCACCCCTCTGATACCCATCATCCTGTGATAGCCGACACCCTGTGAAACCTGTCACCACTGTGATACCCATTACCACGCAATGCCCGTTATGCTGTGATACTCGGCACCCTCTGATACCCGTCACCCACTGATACCCATCACCTACTGATACCCATCACCCTGTGAAACCTGTCGCCCTTGTGATATCTGATACTGTGTGATACCCGTTACCCTGTGATACCAGTTACCCTATGACACTTGTTACCCTGAGATGCCTGTTAACTCTGTGATACCCATCACCTCTGCGATACCCGTCACCCTCTGATACCCGTCACCCCTGCGATACTCATCACCCCTGCGACACCTGTCACCACTGTGATGCCAGTCACTGAGATACACATCAGCCTGCGATACCTGTCACCCCTACAAACACCCGTCACCTTGTGATGCCCATCACCTGTGATGCCCGTCACCGTTGTGATACCCGTCACCCCTACGATACCCGTCACCCTGCGATACCTGTCACCCTCTGATACCCGTCACCCCTGCGATACTTGCTCTGGTACCCGTCACCCCTGTGATGCCCTTCACTCTGTGATACCCGTCTCCTGCGATACCCGTCACCCTGCGATACCTGTCACCATGATACCCATCACCGTGATACCCGTCACCCCTGTAATGCCCGTCACCCTGTGATACCCGAGACCCTGCAATACCCGTCACCCTGTGATACCCATCACCCTGCGATACCTGTCACCCTGCGATACCTGTCACCCTCTGATACCTGTCACCCTGCGATATCCGTCACCCTCTGATGCCCATCACCCTGTCATACCCATTACCCTACGATAACTGTCACCTGTGATACCCATCATCCTGAGATACCCGTTACCCTGCGATACCTGTCATCCTGCGATAACCATCACCCTGTGATTACCATCACCCTGAGATACCCGTTACCCTGCGATACCTGTCATTCTGCGATAACCATCACCCTGTGATAACCATCACCCTGTGATACCAGTCACCTTGTGATAATCGTCACCATGTGAAACCTGTCTCCCTTGTGATACAGGTCACCTTGGAATACGTGTTACTGTGTGATACCCATTGCCCTGTGATACCAGTTACCATATGACACTTGTTATCCTGAAATGCCTGTTAACCCTGTGATACCCATCACTGCTGCGATACCCGTCACCCTACTATAATGATAACCCTGTGATGCCCGTCACCCGTGGTACTCGTCACCCTGCGATACCCGTCACCCTGCGATACCCGTCCCCCTGCGATACCTGTAACCCCTACGGTACCCAGCACCCGTGAAACCAGTCAAGCACTGGGATACCCGCCACCCTGCCATACCCGTCACCCCTACGATAGCGTCACCCTACGATACCCATCACCCTGTGATACCCGTCACTGTGATACCTGTCACCCTATGATACCCGTCACTGTGATGCCCATCACCCCTGTGATACCCATCACCCTGCAATACCAGTCACTCTCTGATAACCGTCACTCGACAATACCCATCACCCTGTGATACCTGTCACTGTCATGCCCATCACCCCTGCGATACCCGTCACCCCTACGATACCGTCACCCCTGCGATACCCGTCACCCTGAGATACCCGTCACCCTGCGATACCCGTCACCGTCTGATAACCGTCACCTTGCGATAACTGTCACCCTGTGATACCCATCGCCGTGATACCCGTCACCCTGTGAAACCCGTCACCCTGTGATGCCCGTCACCCTGCAATATCCGTCACCCTCTGATACCTGTCACCCCTGCAATACCGGTCACCCCTGCGACATCCGTCACCACTGTGATGCCAGTCACTGTGATACACATCAGCCTGCGATACCTGTCACCCCTACAAACACCCATCACCCGTGATGCCTGTCACCCTGCGATACCCGTCACCCCTGCGATGCCCGGCAACCCTGCAATACCTGTCACCCCTATGATAACTGTCACTGTGATACCCGTCACCCTGCAATACCAGTCACCCTTACGATATCCATCACCCTGCAATACTTGTCACCCCTATGGTACCCGTCACCGTGATACCTGTCACCTTGCGGTACCTGTCACCCTTACGATATCCGTCACCCTGTGATACTTGTCACCCCTACGGTACCCGTCACTGCGATACCTGTCACCCTGCGATACCCGTCACCCCTATGGTACCCATCACCCTGCGATACATGTCACCCCACGATACCTGTCACCCAGGGATGCCCGTCACCATTATGATACCCGTCACCTCTGATACCCGTCCCGCTGCGATGCCTGTCACCACTGCAATACCGGTCACTCCTATGATATCCGTCACCGCTATGGTACCCGTCACCGTGATACATGTCACCCTGTGATACCCGTCACCCCTGCGACAACCGTCACCCCTGCGACACCCGTCACCCCGTGACACCCGTCACCCCTGAGATACGGGTCACCACTGTAATACCTGTTACTGTGTGATACTTGTTACTCTGAGATATCCGTCACCCTATGATGCCTGTCACCCTGTGACACCCGTCACCCTACGATACCCGTCACCGTGATACCTGTCACCCTACGATATCCATCAGTGTGATACCCGTCACCCTGCGACTCCCGTCACCCCTGCGATATCCGTCACCCTATGATACCCGTCACCCTACGATACCCGTCACCCCATGATACCCGTCGCCCTCTGATACCCGTCACCCTGCGATACCCGTCTCCCTCTGATACCCGTCACCCGTACAATACCTGTTACAGTCTGATGCCCGTCACCCTGCGATACCTGTCACCGTGATACCCGTCACGGTGATACCCGTCACCCCTGCGATACCGTCACCCTGTGATGCCCGTCACCCTGCAATACCCGAAACCCTGCGATAACTGTCACCCCTGTGATGCCCGTCACCCTCTGATGCTTGTCACCCTACGATAACCATCATCCTGCGATAACTGTCGCCATGATACCTGTCACCCCTGTAATGCCCATCACCCTGTGATGCCCGTCACCCTGCAATACCCGTCACCCCTGTGATGCCCGTCACCCTCTGACGCCCGTAACCCTGCGATACCCATCACCCTGTGATACCCATTACCCTGCGATACCTGTCACCCTCTGATGCCCGACACCCTCTGATGCCTGTCACCCTATGATGCCCGTCACCCTGCGATGCCCGTCACCCTACCTGTCACCCTGCGATACCCATCACCTGCGATACCCGTCACCCTCTGATGCCTGTCACCCTCTGATGCCTGTCACCCTATGATGCCTGTCACCCCAGATAACCATCACCCTGCGATACCCATCACACTGCGATAACTGTCACTGTAATACCCGTTACCCCGCTATACCTGTCACCCAGGGATACCCGTCACCATTATGATACCCGTCACCTCTGTGATACCCGTCCCCCTGTGATGCCTGTCACTACTGCAATACCGGTCACTCCTATGATACCTGTCACTCTTACGATACCCGTCACCGCTATGGAATCCGTCACTGTGATACATTTCACCCTGTGATACCCGTCACCCTGTGACACCTGTCAGCCCTGCGACACCCGTCACCCCTGCAACACCCAATACCCCTACGATACCCGTCACCCTGCGATACCCGACACCGTGACATCTGTCACCCTGTGATACCCGTCACCCCTGAGATACGGGTCACCGCTGCAATACCTGTTACTGTATGATACTTGTTGCTCTGAGATACCCATCACCCTATGATGCCTGTCATCCTGTGACACCCATCACCCTACGATACCGGTCACCCTGTGATACCCATCACCCCTGTGACACCCGTCACTCAGCAACTCCCGTCACCCCTACGATATCTGTCACCCCATGATACCCGTCACCCCTGCGACACGCATCACCCCTGCGACTCCCGTCACCCCTACGATACCCGTCACCCTATGATACCCGTCACGCCGTGAGAGCTGTCGCCCTCTGATACCCGTCACCCTGCGATACCCGTCACCCGTACGATACCTGTTACTCTCTGATGCCCGTCACCCTGCGATGCCCGTCACCGTGATACCCGTCACCCCTGTAATGCCCGTCACCCCTGCAATACCTGTCACCCCTATGATAACTGTCACCGTGATACCCATCACCCCGCGATACCTGTCACCCAGGGATACCCGTCACCATTGTGATACCCGTCACCTCTGTGATACCCGTCCCCCTGCGATGCCTGTCACCACTGCAATACCGGTCACTCCTATGATACCTGTCACTCTTATGATACCCGTCACTGCTATGGTACCCGTCACCGTGATACATGTCACCCTGTGATACCCATCACCCTGTGACACCCATCACCCCTGCGACACCCAATACCCCTATGATACCCGTCACCCTGCAATACCTGACACCGTGACACCTGTGATATCCATCACCATGTGATACCCGTCACCCCTGAGATACGGGTCACCGCTGCAATACCTGTTCCTGTGTGATACTTGTTACTCTGAGATACCCGTCACCCTATGATGCCTGTCACCCTGTGACACCCGTCACCCTACGATACCCGTCACCGTGATACCTGTCACCCTGTGATACCCATCACCCCTGCGACACCCGTCACTCAGTGACTCCCGTCACCCCCACGATACCCGTCACCCGTGATGCCCGTCACCCTGTGATGCCCTTCACCCTGTGATGCCCAACACCCTGCGATACCCGTCACCATGATACCCATCACCCATGTAATGCCCGTCACCCAGCGATACCCGTCACCCTGTGATAACCGTCACCCCTGTAATGCCTGTCACCCTGTGATAACTATGACCCCTGTGATGCCCATCACCCTCTGATGCCCGTCACCCTGTGATAACCGTTACCCTGCGATACCCGTCACCCCGATACCTGTCACCCTGCGATAACCGTCACCCTGCGATACCCGTCACCCTGTGAAACCTGTCGCCTTGTGATACAGGTCACCCTTGCAATACCTGTTACTGTGTGATACCAGTTACCCTGTGATGCCAGTTACCATATGACACTTGTTACTCTGAAATGCCTGTTAACCCTGTGATACCCATCACCTCTGCGATACCCGTCACCCTCTGATACCCGTCACTCTACTATAACCATCACCCTGTGATGCCCATCACCCGTGGTACTCGTCACCCTGCGATACCCGCCACCCTCTGATACCCGTCACCCTACTATAACGATCACCCTGTGATGCCCGTCACCCATGGTACTTTTCACCCTGTGATACCCGTCACCCCCTGATACCCTGCAATTCCTGTAACCCCTACGGTACCCGTCACTGTGATACATGTCACCTTGTGATACCGGTGACCCCTACGATAGCTGTTACCGTGATACCCGTCACCCTGTGATACCTGTCAGCACCCGTGAAAGCAGTCAAGCACTGTGATACCCGCCACCCTGTGATACGCGTCACCCCTACGATACCGTCACCCTACGATACCCGTCACCCTACGATATCCGTCACTGTGATACCTGTCACCCTATGATACCCGTCACTGTGATGCCCATCACTCCTGTGATACCCATCACCCTGCAATACCCGTCACCCTGTGATACCCGTCACCCTGCGATACCCGTCACCGTGATACCCGTCACCCTGTGATGCCCATCACCCTGCAATACCCGAAACCCTGCGATAACTGTCACCCCTGTGATGCCCGTCACCCTACAATAACCGTCATCCTGCGATACCTGTTGCCATGATACTTGTCACCCCTGCAATGCCCATCACCCTGTGATGCCTGTCACCCTCTGATGCCCGTAACCCTGCGATACCCGTCACCCTGCGATACCTATCACCCTGCGATACACGTCACCCTCTGATGCCTGTCACTACTGCAATACCGGTCACTCCTATGATACCTGTCACTCTTACGATACCCGTCACCGCTATGGTACCCGTCACCGTGATACATGTCACCCTGTGATACCCATCACCTTGTGACACCCGTCACCCCTGCGACACCCATCACCCTGCGATACCCATCACCCTGCGATACCTGACACCGTGACACCTGTCACCCTGTGATACCCGACACCATGTGATACCCGTCACCCCTGAGATACGGGTCACCGCTGCAATACCTGTTCCTGTGTGATACCTGTTACTCTGAGATACGCATCACCCTATGATGCCTGTCACCATGTGACACCCGTCACCCTACGATACCCGTCACCGTGATACCTGTCACCCTGTGATACCCATCACCCCTGCGACACCCGTCACTCAGTGACTCCCGTCACCCCTACGATACCCGTCACCCGTGATGCCCGTCACCCTGTGATGCCCTTCACCCTGTGATGCCCAACACCCTGCGATACCCGTCACCATGATACCCATCACCCATGTAATGCCCGTCACCCAGCGATACCCGTCACCCTGTGATAACCGTCACCCCTGTAATGCCTGTCACCCTGTGATAACTATGACCCCTGTGATGCCCATCACCCTCTGATGCCCGTCACCCTGTGATAACCGTTACCCTGCGATACCCGTCACCCCGATACCTGTCACCCTGCGATAACCGTCACCCTGCGATACCCGTCACCCTGTGAAACCTGTCGCCTTGTGATACAGGTCACCCTTGCAATACCTGTTACTGTGTGATACCAGTTACCCTGTGATGCCAGTTACCATATGACACTTGTTACTCTGAAATGCCTGTTAACCCTGTGATACCCATCACCTCTGCGATACCCGTCACCCTCTGATACCCGTCACTCTACTATAACCATCACCCTGTGATGCCCATCACCCGTGGTACTCGTCACCCTGCGATACCCGCCACCCTCTGATACCCGTCACCCTACTATAACGATCACCCTGTGATGCCCGTCACCCGTGGTACTTTTCACCCTGTGATACCCGTCACCCCCTGATACCCGTCACCCCTGCAATTCCTGTAACCCCTACGGTACCCGTCACTGTGATACATGTCACCTTGTGATACCGGTGACCCCTACGATAGCTGTTACCGTGATACCCGTCACCCTGTGATACCTGTCAGCACCCGTGAAAGCAGTCAAGCACTGTGATACCCGCCACCCTGTGATACGCGTCACCCCTACGATACCGTCACCCTACGATACCCGTCACCCTACGATATCCGTCACTGTGATACCTGTCACCCTATGATACCCGTCACTGTGATGCCCATCACTCCTGTGATACCCATCACCCTGCAATACCCGTCACCCTGTGATACCCGTCACCCTGCGATACCCGTCACCGTGATACCCGTCACCCTGTGATGCCCATCACCCTGCAATACCCGAAACCCTGCGATAACTGTCACCCCTGTGATGCCCGTCACCCTACAATAACCGTCATCCTGCGATACCTGTTGCCATGATACTTGTCACCCCTGCAATGCCCATCACCCTGTGATGCCTGTCACCCTCTGATGCCCGTAACCCTGCGATACCCGTCACCCTGCGATACCTATCACCCTGCGATACACGTCACCCTCTGATGCCTGTCACTACTGCAATACCGGTCACTCCTATGATACCTGTCACTCTTACGATACCCGTCACCGCTATGGTACCCGTCACCGTGATACATGTCACCCTGTGATACCCATCACCTTGTGACACCCGTCACCCCTGCGACACCCATCACCCTGCGATACCCATCACCCTGCGATACCTGACACCGTGACACCTGTCACCCTGTGATACCCGACACCATGTGATACCCGTCACCCCTGAGATACGGGTCACCGCTGCAATACCTGTTCCTGTGTGATACCTGTTACTCTGAGATACGCATCACCCTATGATGCCTGTCACCATGTGACACCCGTCACCCTACGATAACCGTCACCGTGATACCTGTCACCCTGTGATACCCATCAACCCTGCGACACCCGTCACTCAGCGACTCCCGTCACCCCTACGATACCCGTCACCCCGTGATACCCGTCACCCCTGCGACACCCGTCACCACTGTGATGCCAGTCATTGTGGTACACATCAGCCTGCGATACCTGTCACCCCTACAAACACCCGTCACCATTTGATACCCATCACCCATCACCCTTGTGATACCCGTCACCCCTACGATACCCGTCACCCCACGATGCCAGTCACCCCTGTGATACCCGTACCCCCCACGATACCCGTCACCCCACGATGCCAGTCACCCCTGTGATACTCGTCACCCCTGCGAAGCCCGTCAACCCTGCAATACCGGTCACCCCTACGATAGCTGTTACCGTGATACCCGTCACCCTGTGATACCTGTCAGCACCCGTGAAAGCAGTCAAGCACTGTGATACCTGCCACCCTGTGATACGCGTCACCCCTACGATACTGTCACCCTACTATACCCGTCACACTACGATATCCGTCACTGTGATACCTGTCACCCTATGATACCCGTCACTGTGATGCCCATCACCCTGCAATACCAGTCACCCTCAGATATCCATCACCCTACAATACCTGTCACCCTGTGATACCTGTCACTGTGATGCCCATCACCCCTGCGATACCCGTCACCCTCTGATATCCGTCACCCTCTGATAGTCGTCACCCTGTGATACCTATCACTGTGATGCCCCTCACCCCAGCGATACCTATCACCCTCTGATAGTCGTCACCCTCTGATACCTGTCACCTTGTGATAACTGTCACCTTGTGATAACTGTCACCTTGGGATACCAATCGCCGTGATACCCGTCACCCTGCGATACCCGTCACCCTGCAATACCCATCACCCTGTGATGCCCGTCACCCTGCAATACACATCACCCTGCAATACCCGAAACCCTGCGATAACTGTCACCCTGTGATGCCAATCGCCGTGATACCCGTCACCCTGTGATACCCGTCACCCTGCGGTACCCGTCACCGTGATACCCGTCACCCTGTGATGCCCATCAGCCTGCAATACCCGAAACCCTGCGATAACTGTCACCCCTGTGATGCCCGTCACCCTACGATAACCGTCATCCTGCGATACCTGTTGCCATGATACTTGTCACCCCTGCAATGCCCATCACCCTGTGATGCCCGTCACCCTCTGATGCCCGTAACCCTGCGATACCCGTCACCCTGCGATACCTATCACCCTGCGATACATGTCACCCTCTGATGCCCGTCACCCTGCGATACCCATCACCCTGCGATACCTGTCGCCGTGATACCCGTCACCCCTGTAATGCCCATCACCCCTGCAATACCCATCACCACTGCAATACCTGTCACCCCTATGATAACTGTCATCGTGATACCCGTCACCCCGTGATACCTGTCACCCAGGGATACCCGTCACCATTATGATACCCGTCACCTCTGTGATACCCGTCCCCCTGTGATGCCTGTCACTACTGCAATACCGGTCACTCCTATGATACCTGTCACTCTTACGATACCCCTCACCGCTATGGTACCCGTCACCGTGATACATGTCACCCTGTGATACCCATCACCTTGCGACACCCGTCACCCCTGCGACACCCATCACCCTGCGATACCCATCACCCTGCGATACCTGACACCGTGACACCTGTCACCCTGTGATATCCGACACCATGTGATACCCGTCACCCCTGAGATACGGGTCACCACTGCAATACCTGTTCCTGTGTGATACTTGTTACTCTGAGATACGCATCACCCTATGATGCCTGTCACCATGTGACACCCGTCACCGTGATACCTGTCACCCTGTGATACCCATCAACCCTGCGACACCCGTCACTCAGCGACTCCCGTTACCCCTACGATACCCGTCACCCCGTGATACCCGTCACCCCTGCGACACCCGTCACCACTGTGATGCCAGTCACTGTGGTACACATCAGCCTGCGATACCTGTCACCCCTACAAACACCCGTCACCATTTGATACCCATCACCCGTCACCCTTGTGATACCCGTCACCCCTACGATACCCGTCACCCCTGTGATACCCGTCACCCCTACGATACCGGTCACCCCACGATGCCAGTCACCCCTGTGATACCCGTCACCCCTGCGAAGCCCGTCAACCCTGCAATACCTGTCACCCCTATGATAACTGTCACAGTGATACCTCTCACCCTGCGATACCTGTCACCCTTACGATATCCGTCACCCTGCGATACTTGTCATCCCTACGGTACCCGTCACCGCGATCCCTGTCACCCTTACGATAACCGTCACCATGTGATACTTGTCACCCCTATGGTATCCGTCACCGCGATACCTGTCACACCGCGATACCCGTCACCCTGCGATACATGTCACCCCACGATAACTGTCACCCAGGGATATCCGTCACCATTATGATACCCATCACCTCTGATACCCGTCCCCCTGCGATGCCTGTCACCACTGCAATACCGGTCACTCCTACGATATCCATCACTGTGATACCCGTCACCCTGTGATGCCCGTCACCCTGCTATACCCGAAACCCTGCGATAACTGTCACCCGTGATGCCCGTCACCCTCTGATGCCCATCATCTTGCAATACCCGAAACCCTGCAATAACTGTCAACCCTGTGATGCCCGTCACCCTACGATAACCGTCATCCTGCGATACCTGTTGCCATGACACCTGTCACCCCTGTAATGCCCATCACCCTGTGATGACCGTCACCCTCTGATGCCCGTAACCCTGCGATACCCGTGACCCTGCGATACCCGTCACCCTGCGATACCCGTCACCCTGCGATACCCGTCACACTCTGATGACGGTCACCCTGCGATGCCCGTCACCCTATGATGCCTGTCACACTGCAATACCCATCACCCTGCAATAACTGTCACCCATGATGCCCATCACCCTACGATAACCGTCACCCCATGATAACCATCACCCTGCGATACCTGTCGCCGTGATTCCCGTCACCCATGTAATGCCCGTCACCTTGTGATGCCCATCACCCCTGCAATACCCATCACCCCTGCGATGCCTGTCACCCCTATGATAACTGTCACTGTGATTCCCGTCACCCCGCGATACCTGTCACCCAGGGATACCCATCACCATTATGATACCCATCACCTCTGTGATACCCGTCCCCCTGTGATGTCTGTCACTACTGCAATACCGGTCACTCCTATGATACCTGTCATTCTTATGATACCCGTCACCGTTATGGTACCCGTCACCGTGATACATGTCACCCTATGATACCCATCACCCTGCGACACCCGTCACCCCTGCGACACCCATCACCCCTGCGACACCCGATACCCCTACAATACCCGTCACCCTGCGATACCTGACACCGTGACACCTGTCATCTTGTGATATCCGACACCATGTGATATCTGTCACCCCTGAGATACGGGTCACCGCTGCAATATCTGTCACTGTGTGATACTTGTTACTCTGAGATTCCCGTCACCCTATGATGCCTGTCACCCTGTGACACCCGTCACCCTACGATACCCGTCACCATGATACCTGTCACCCTGTGATACCCATCACCCCTGCGACACCCGTCACTCAGCGACTCCCGTCAACCCTACGATGCCCGTCACCCTCTGATGCCCATCACCCTGTCATACCCATTACCCTATGATAACTGTCACCTGTGATACCCATCACCCTGTGATACACATCATCCTGAGATACCCGTTACCCTGCGATACCTGTCAGCACCCGTGAAACCAGTCAAGCACTGCGATATCCGCCACCCTGCCATACCCGTCACCCCTCCGATACCGTCACCCTGCGATACCCGTCACCCCGTGATACCCGTCACTGTGATACCTGTCACCCTATGATACCTGTCACTGTGATGCCCATCACCCCTGTGATACCCATCACCCTGCAATACCCATCACCCTCTGATATCCGTCACCCTACGATACCCGCCACCCTGTGATACCTGTCACTGTGATGCCCATCACCCCTGCGATACCGTCACCTTGCGATACCCATCACCCTGCAATACCCGTCACCCTCTGATATCCGTCACCTTCTGATACCCATCACCTTGCGATAACTGTCACCCTGTGATACCCGTCACCCTCTGATGCCCGTAACCCTGTGATACCTGTCACCCTGCGATACCCATTACCCTGCGATACCCGTCACCCTCTGATGCCCGTCACCCTGCGATGCCCATCACCCTGCGATGCCCGTCACCCTGCGATACCTGTCACCCTGCGATACCCACCACCCTGCGATACCCGTCACCCTCTGATGCCTGTAACCCTCTGATGCCTGTCACCCTATGATGCCCGTCACCCCAGATAACCTTCACCCTGTGACACCAATCACCCTACGATACCCGTCACTGTGATACCTGTCACCCTGTGATGCCCATCACCCCTGCGACACCCGTCACTCAGCGACTCCCATCACCCCTACGATACCCGTCACCCCATGATACCCGTCACCCCTGCGACACCCATCACCCCTGCGACTCCCGTCATCCCTACGATATCCGTGACCCTGCGATACCCGTCACCCCATGAAACCTGTCGCCCTCTGATACCCGTCACCCTGTGATACCCGTCACCCTCCGATACCCGTCACCCGTACGATACCTGTTACCCTCTGATGCCCGTCACCCTGCGATACCCGTCACCCTGCGATACCCGTCACCGTGATACCCGTCACCGTGATACCTGTCACCCCTGCGATACCCGCCACCCTGCAATACCCATCACCCGTGATGCCCGTCACCCTGCAATACCCATCACCCTGCGATACCCGTCACCCTCTGATGCCCGTCACCCTGCGATACCCGTCACCCTGCGATACCTGTTACCCTCTGATGCCCATCACCCTGCGATACCCATCACCCTGCAATAACTGTCACCCATGATGCCCATCACCCCACGATAACCATCACCCTGCGATACCTGTCGCCGTGATGCCCATCACCCCTGTAATGCCCGTCACCCCTGTGATACCTGTCACCCCTATGATAACTGTCACCGTGATACCCGTTACCCCGCGATACCTGTCACCCAGGGATACCCGTCACCATTATGATACCCATCACCTCTGTGATACCCGTCCCCCTGCGACACCCGTCACCACTGTGATGCCAGTCACTGTGATACACATCAGCCTGCGATACCTGTCACCCCTACAAACACCCGTCACCCTGTGATACCCATCACCCGTGATGCCCGTCACCCCTGTGATACCCGTCACCCTTGTGATACCCATCACCCTGTGATACCCGTCACCCTGTGATACCCATCACCCTTGTGATACCCGTCACCCCTGCGATACCCGTCACCCCTGCGAAGCCCGGCAACTCTGCAATACCTGTCACCCCCTATGATAACTGTCACCGTGATACCCGTCACCCTGCAATACCAGTCACCCTTACGATATCCATCACCCTGCAATACTTGTCACCCCTATGGTACCCGTCACCGCGATACCTGTCACCTTGCGATACCTGTCACCCTTACGATATCCATCACCCTGTGATACTTGTCACCCCTACGGTACCCGTCACTGTGATACCTGTCACCCTGCGATACCCGTCACCCCTATGGTACCCGTAACCCTGCGATACATGTCACCCCACGATACCTGTCACCCAGGGATGCCCGTCTACATTATGATACCCGTCATCTCTGATACCTGTCCCGCTGCGATGCTTGTCACCACTGCAATACCGGTCACTCCTATGATATCCGTCACCGCTATGGTACCCGTCACCATGATACATGTCACCCTGTGATACCTGTCACCCCTGTGACACCCGTCACCCTACGATACCCGTCACTGTGATACCTGTCACCCTACGATATCCATCACTGTGATACCCGTCACCCTGCGACTCCCGTCACCCCTGCGATATCCGTCACCCTATGATAACCGTCACCCTACGATACCCGTCACCCCATGATACCCGTCACCCTGTGATAGCCGTAACCCTCTGATACCCGTCACCCGTATGATACCTGTTACCATCTGATGCCCGTCACTGTGATACCTGTCACGGTGATACCCGTCACCCCTGCGATAACTGTCACCCCTGTGATGCCCATCACCCTCTGATGCCCGTCACCCTACGATAACCGTCATCCTATGATACCTGTCACCCCTGTAATGCCCATCATCTTGTGATGCCCGTCACCCTGCAATACCGTCACCCGTGATGCCAGTCACCCTCTGATGCCCGTAACCCTGTGATACCTGTCACCCTGCAATACCCATTACCCTGCGATACCCGTCACCCTCTGATGCCCGTCACCCTGCAATACCTGTCACCCTGCGATACCCATCACCCTGCGATACCTGTCACCCTCTGATGCCTGTAACCCTCTGATGCCTGTCACCCTATGATGCCCGTCACCCCAGATAACCTTCACCCTGTGACACCAATCACCCTACGATACCCGTCACTGTGATACCTGTCACCCTGTGATACCCATCACCCCTGCGACACCCGTCACTCAGCGACTCCCGTCACCCCTACGATACCCGTCACCCCATGATACCCATCACCCCTGCGACACCCATCACCCCTGCGACTCCCGTCACCCCGATGATATCCGTCACCCTGCAATACCCGTCACCCCATGAAACCTGTCACCCTCTGATACCCGTCACCCTGCGATACCCGTCACCCTCTGATACCCGTCACCCGTACGATACCTGTTACTCTCTGATGCCTGTCGCCCTGCGATACCCATCACCGTGATACCTGTCACCCCTGCGATACCCGTCACCCTGCAATACCCATCACCCGTGATGCCCGTCACCCTGCAATACCCATCACCCTGCGATACCCGTCACGCTCTGATGCCCGTCACCCTGCGATGCCCGTCACCCGCTGATGCCCGTCACCCTGCGATGCCCATCACCCTGCAATACCCATCACCCTGCGATACCCATCACCCTGCAATAACTGTCACCCATGATGCCCGTCACCCCATGATAACCATCACCCTGCGATACCTGTCGCCGTGATACCCGTCACCCCTGTAATGCCCGTCACCACTGCAATACCTGTCACCCCTATGATAACTGTCACCGTGATACCCGTTACCGCGCGATACCTGTCACCCCTATGATAACTGTCACCGTGATACCTGTTACCCCGCGATACCTGTCACCCCTATGATAACTGTCACCGTGATACCCGTCCCCCTGCGATGCCTGTCACTACTGCAATACCGGTCACTCCTATGATACCTGTCACTCTTACGATACCCGTCACCGCTATGGTACCCGTCACCATGATACATGTCACCCTGTGATACCCATCACCCTGCGACACCCGTCACCCCTGCAACACCCAATACCCCTACGATACCCATCACCCTGCAATACCTGACACCGTGACACCTGTCACCCTGTGATATCCGTCACCATGTGATAACCGTCACCCCTGAGATACGGGTCACCGCTGCAATACCTGTTCCTGTGTGATACTTGTTACTCTGAGATACCCGTCACCCTATGATACCTGTCACCCTGTGACACCCGTCACCCTACGATACCCGTCACCGTGATACCTGTCACCCTGTGATACCCATCAAACCTGCGACACCCGTCACTCAGTGACTCCCGTCACCCCTACGATACCCGTCACCCCATGATACCCGTCGCCCACTGATACCCGTCACCCTTCGATACCAATCACCCTGCGATACCCGTCACCCCTGCAATACCTGCTTTGATGCCCATCACCCTGCGATAGACGTCACCCGTGATGCCCGTCAACCGGTGATGCCCTTCACCCTGCGATACCCGCCACCCTGCCATAACCGTCACCCCTACGATACCGTCACCCTACGATACCCGACACCCCATGATACACCATTCACTGTGATACCTGTCACCCTATGATACCCGTGACTGTGATGCCCATCACTCCTGTGATACCCATCACCCTGCAATACCGGTCACCCTCTGATATCCGTCACCCTACAATACCTGTCACTCTGTGATATCTGTCACTGTGATGCCCATCACCCCTGCGATACCTGTCACCCTCTGATATCCGTCACCCTACGATACCCGTCACCCTGTGATACCTATCACTGTGATGCCCATCACTCCTGCGATACCCATCACCCTGCAATACCCGTCACCCTCTGATAGTCGTCACCCTCTGATACCTGTCACCTTGCGATAACTGTCACCCTGTGATACCAATCGCCGTGATACCCGTCACCCTGCGATACCCGTCACCCTCTGATACCCGTCACCCTCTGATACCCATCACCTGTGCGATACCTGTTACCCTCTGATGCCCGTCAGCGTGTGATACCCATCACCCCTGCAATACCCATCACCCCTGCGATACCTGTCACCCCTATGATAACTGTCACTGTGATACCCGTCACCCCGCGATACCTGTCACCCAGGGATACCCGTCACCATTATGATACCCATCACCTCTGTGATACCCGTCCCCCTGTGATGCCTGTCACTACTGCAATACCGGTCACTCCTATGATACCTGTCACTCTTACGATACCCGTCACCGCTATGGTACCTGTCACCGTGACACATATCACCCTGTGATACCCATCACCCTGCGACACCCGTCAACCCTGTGACACCCAATACCCCTACGATACCCGTCACCCTGCGATACCTGACACCGTGACACCTGTCACCCTGTGATATCCGTCACCATGTGATAACCGTCAACCCTGAGATATGGGTCACCGCTGCAATACCTGTTACTGTGTGATACTTGTTGCTCTGAGATACCCGTCACCCTATGATGCCTGTCACCCTGTGACCGCTGTCACCCTACGATACCCGTCACCGTGATACCTGTCATCCTGTGATACCCTTCAACCCTGCGACACCCGTCACTCAGTGACTCCCGTCACCCCTACGATACCCGTCACCCGTGATGCCCATCACCCAGTGATGCCCTTCACCCTGTGATGCCCGACACCCTGCGATACCCATCACCACCTGTAATGCCCGTCACCCAGCGATACCTATCACCCTGTGATAACCGTCACCCCTGTAATACCCGTCACCCCTACGATATCCGTCACCCCGTGATACGCGTCGCCCTCTGATACCTGTCACCCTGCGATACCTGTCACCCCTGCGATACCTGCTTTGATGCCCATCACCCTGCGATAGCCGTCACCCGTGATGCCGTCACCCTGTGATGCCCGTCACCCTCTGATGCCCGTCACCCTGCGATACCCGTCACCGTGATATCCATCACCCCTGTGATACCCGTCACCCCTGCGATACCCGCCAGCCTGCAATACCCGTCACCTGTGATGCCCGTCACCCTGCAATACCTGTCACCCCTGTGATACCCGTCACCCTCTGATGCCCATAACCCTGCGATACCTGTCACCCTGCGATACCCATCACCCTGCGATACCCGTTACCCTCTGATGCCCGTCACCCTGCGATACCCGTCACCCTGCGATACCCGTTACCCTCTGATGCCCGTCACCCTGCGATACCTGTCACCCTGCGATACCCGTCACCCTGTGATACCCGTTACCCTCTGATGCCCGTCACCCTGCGACGCCCATCACCCTGCGATACCCATCACCCTGCGATACCATCACCCTGCAATAACTGTCACCCATGATGCCCATCACCCCACGATAACCATCACCCTGCGATACCTGTCGCCGTGATACCCGTCACCCCTGTAATGCCCGTCACCACTGCGATACCTGTCACCCCTATGATAACTGTCACCGTGATACCCGTTACCCCGCGATACCTGTCACCCCTATGATAACTGTCACCGTGATACCCATCACCCCGCGATACCTGTCACCCAGGGATACCCGTCACCATTATGATACCCGTCACTTCTGTGATACCCGTTCCCCTGCGATGCCTGTCACTACTGCAATATTGGTCACTCCTATGATACCTGTCACTCTTACGATACCCGTCACCGCTATGGTACCCTTCACCGTGATACATGTCACCCTGTGATACCCATCACCCTGCGACACCCGTCACCCCTGCGACACCCAATACCCCTACGATACCCGTCACCCTGCGATACCTGACACCGTGACACCTGCCATTCTGTGATATCCGTCACCATGTGATACCCGTCACCCCTGAGTTACGGGTCACTGCTGCAATACCTGTTCCTGTGTGATACTTGTTACTCTGAGATACCCGTCACCCTGTGATGCCTGTCACTACTGCAATACTGGTCACTCCTATGATACCTGTCACTCTTACGATACCCGTCACCGCTATGGTACCCGTCACCGTGATACATGTCACCCTGTGATACCCGTCACCCTGTGATACCCGTCACCCTGCGACACCCGTCACCCCTGCGACACCCAATACCCCTACGATACCCGTCACCCTGCGATACCTGACACTGTGACACCTGCCATTCTGTGATATCCGTCACCATGTGATACCCGTCACCCCTGAGATACGGGTCACTGCTGCAATACCTGTTCCTGTGCGATACTTGTTACTCTGAGATACCCGTCACCCTGTGATGCCTGTCACTACTGCAATGCCGGTCACTCCTATGATACCTGTCACTCTTACGATACCCGTCACCGCTATGGTACCCGTCACCGTGATACATGTCACCCTGTGATACCCGTCACCCTGCGACACCCGTCACCCTGCGACACCCGTCACCCTGCGACACCCGTCACCCCTGCGACACCCGTCACCCCTACGACACCCGATACCCCTACGATACCCGTCACCCTGCGATACCCGACACCGTGACACCTGTCACCCTGTGATACCCGTCATCATGTGATACTCGTCACCCCTGAGATACGGGTCACCGCTGCAATACCTGTTACTGTGTGATATTTGTTACTCTGAGATACCCATCACCCTATGATTCCTGTCACCCTGTGACACCCGTCACCCCACGATGCCAGTCACCCCTGTGATACCCGTCACCTCTGCGAAGCCCGTCAACCCTGCAATACCTGTCACCCTTATGATAACTGTCACCGTGATACCTGTCACCCTGCGATACCTGTCACCCTTACGATAACTGTCACTATGTGATACTTGTCACCCCTATGGTATCCATCCCCTTGATACCTGTCACACCGCGATACTCGTCACCCTGCGATACATGTCACCCCACGATAACTGTCACCCAGGGATATCTGTCACCATTATGATACTCGTCAGCTCTGATACCCGTCCCCCTGCGATGCCTGTCACCACTGCAATACCGGTCACTCCTACGATATCCATCACTGTGATACCTGTCACCCTGTGATACCCGTCACCCCTGCGACACCCGTTACCCCTGCAACTCCCCTCACCCCTACGATACCCGTCACCTTACGATACCCGTCACCCCGTGATACCTGTCGCCCTCTGATACCGATCACCCTGCGATACCCGTCACCCTCTGATACCCGTCACCCTCTGATACCCCTCACCCGTGCGATACCTATTACCCTCTGATGCCTGTCACCCTGCGATAACCGTCACCCTGTGATGCCCGTCACCCTATGATAACCGTCATCCTGCGATACCTGTCTCCATGATACCTGTCACCCCTGTAATGCCCGTCATCCTGTGATACCCATCACCCTGCAATACCCATCACCCCTGTGATGCCTGTCACCCTCTGATGCCCGTCACCCTACGATAACTGTCATCCTGCGATACCTGTCTCCATGATACCCGTCACCCTGCGAAACCCGTCACCCTGCGATACCATCACCCTGCGATGCCCGTTCCCCTCTGATACCTGTCACCCTGCGATACCCGTCACCCTGTGATACCCATCACCCTCTGATGCCCATCACCCTCTGATACCTGTCACCCTGCGATACCCATCACCCTGCGATACCCGTCACCCTCTGATGCCCGTCACCTTGCGATACCCATCACCCTGCGATAACTGTCGCCGTGATACCCGTCACCCCTGTAATGCCTGTCACCCTGTGATGCCCATCACCCCTGCGATACTCATCACCCCTGCGATACCTGTCACCCTATGATAACTGTCTCCGTGATACCTGTCACCCCACGATACCTGTCACCCAGGGATACCCGTCACCATTATGATACCCGTCACCCCTGCGACACCCATCACCCCTGCGACACCCATCACCCCTGCAACACCCGATACCCCTACGATACCCGTCACCCTGCGATACCCAACACCATGACACCTGTCACCCTGTGATACCCGTCATCATGTGATACCCGTTACCCCTGAGATACGGGTCACCGCTGCAATACTTGTTACTGTGTAATACTTGTTACTCTGAGATACCCGTCACCCTATGATGCCTGTCACCCTGTGACACCCGTCACCCTACGATACCCGTCACCGTGATACCTGTCACCCTGTGATACCCATCACCCCTGCGAAACCTGCTCTGATGCCGTCACCCTGCGATACTCGTCACCCCTGTGATGCCTGTCACCCTCTGATGCCCTTCACCCTGTGATGCCCTACACCCTGTGATGCCCATCACCATGCGATACCCGTCACCATGATACCGTCACCCCTGTGATACCCGTCACACTGCGATACCCGTCACCCTGCGATACCCGTCACTCCTACGATACCTGTCACTGCGATACTTGTCACCCCGGTGATACCCGTCACCGCTGCATTACCCATCACTGTGATCGCTGTCACCCGTGTTACCTGTCACCCTGCAATACCTGTCACCATGCGATACCCGTCACCCTGCGATACCTGTCACCCTGCGATGCTTATCACCCTGTGATGCCTGTCACCTCGTGACACCTGTCACCCCTGCGATGCCCGTCACCGTGTGATACCATCACAATGATATCCATCACCATGAAATAACCGTCACCCCTGCGATACCCGTCACCCCTGCGATACCCGTCACCCCGCAATACCTGTCACTCCTGTGATAGCCGTCAGCCCACAATACCCGTCACCCCAACGATACCCGTCACCCCTGTGATACCTGTCACTCCTGTGATACCTATCACCCCTGTGATACCTGTCACTCCTGTGATAGCCGTCAGCCCACAATACCCGTCACCCCTGTGATGCCGTCACATTGCAATACCCATTACCCCTAAGATACCCATCACCTTGACATACCTGTCACCCCACGATACCCGTCACCCAAAACGATACCCGTCACCCCGATACCTGTCACTCCTGTGATACCTATCACCCCTGTGATACCTGTCACTCCTGTGATAGCCGTCACCCCTGTGATGCCTGTCACATTGTAATACCCGTCATCCCTACGATACCTGTCACCCCACGATACCCATCACCCCTGCGATACCTGTCACCCTGTGACACCCGTTACCCCAGGATACTTGTCACTCTGCGACTCCCGTAACCCCTACAATACCCGTCACTGTGATGCCGGTCACCCCTGCGATACCTGTCACCCCTACGATACTCGTCACATTGTGATACCCGTCACCCTGTGATACCCGTCACCCCTACGATACCCTTCACCTTGATACCTGTCAACCCCTGTGATACCTGTCATCCCTACGATACTCGTCACATTGTGATACCCATCACATTGTGATAACCGTCACCCTGTGATACCTGTCAGACCTACGATAACCGTTACCTTGATACCTGTCAACCCCTGTGATACCTGTCACCCCTACGATACCCGTCACCTTGATACCTGTCAACCCCTGTGATACCCGTCACACTGCGATACCCGTCACCCTGTGATACCCGTCACTCCTACGATACCTGTCACTGCGATACTTGTCACCCCGGTGATACCCGTCACCGCTGCATTACCCATCACTGTGATCGCTGTCACCCGTGTTACCTGTCACCCTGCAATACCTGTCACCATGCGATACCCGTCACCCTGCGATACCTGTCACCCTGCGATGCTTATCACCCTGTGATGCCTGTCACCCCGTGACACCTGTCACCCCTGCGATGCCCGTCACCCTGTGATACCCATCACCCGTGATACCCGTCACCCCTGTGATGCCCGTCACGTTGTGATATCCGTCACTTGTGATACCTTTCACCGTGATACCCGTCACCCATGATACCAGTCACCCCTACGATACCCGACATCCTGTGATAACCATCACCCGTGCGATACCCATCACCGTGATACCTGTCACCCTACGATACCTGTAACTGTGATACCCGTCACCCGTGATCCTTTCACCACTGTGATACCCGTCACAACTATGGATACCCGTCACCCCTGCGATACCCACCATCCCGGTGATACCTCTCACCCTCTGATAACCGTCATCCCTACGATACCCGTCACCCCTACGATACCCGTCACTGCGATACCCATCACCCCTGTGATACCCGTCACCGCTGCATTACCCATCACTGTGATAGCCGTCACCCGTGTTACCCGTCACCCTGCGATACCCGTCACCCTGCGATACCTGTCACCCTGCGATACCTGTCACCCTGCGATGCCTATCACCCTGTGACACCCGTCACTCCTGTGATGCCTGTCACCCCGTGACACCCATCACCACTGCGATGCCCGTCACCCTGTGATACCCATCACCCGTGATACCCGTCACCTCTGCGATGCCTGTCATGTTGTGATATCCTTCACTCGTGATACCCGTCACCGTGATACCCGTCACCCGTGATACCCGTCACACCTACGATACCCGACATCCTGTGATAACCATCACCCGTGCGATACCCATCACCGTAACAGCTGTCACCCTACGATACCTGTAACTGTGATACATGTCACTCTGCGATACCCGTCACCCGTGATCCCGTCACCACTGTGATACCCATCACCCCTGCGATACCCACCGTCCCTGTGATACACCTCACCCTCCGATAACCGTCACCCCTACGATACCAGTCACCCATAGAACCATAGGAAAGTTACAGCGCAGAAGGAGGCCATTCGGCCCATCTTGTCCATGCCAGTCGAAGGACACCCAGGTGCCCTTTCTAATCCCAGCTTCCTGCAACTGACCCATAGCCCTGCAGCTTACAGCACTTTAGGTGCAGATCCAGGTACTTTTTAAAAGAGTTTAAAGTTTCTGCCTCTACCACCAACTTGGGTAGCGAATTCCAGACACTCACTACCCTCTGTGTAAAAAAGTTCTTCATCGTCCCCCCCGACACCTTCTGCCACTTATCTTGAATCTATGTCCCCTGGTTCTAGAATTCTCCATCAAGAGTAACAATTTTATCCTGTCCACTCTATCTATTCCCCTCATAATTTTGTACACCTCAATCAAGTTACCTCTCAGCCTTCTTTGTTCTAAGGAAAATAACTCCAACCTACCCAATCTCTCCTCGTAGCTACGCTTTTCTAACACTGGCAACATTCTTGTAAACCTCCTCTCCACTCTCTCCAGAGCCCCATAATACCCTTCATCCCTGCGATACCCATCACCCCAGTGATACCTGTCATCCCTGCAATACTCGTCACCCTTACGATACCCGTCACCACTGTGATACCCGTCATCCCTGCGACACTCTTCACCCTGTGATACCCATCAGCCTGTGATACCCGTCACCCATGATATCTGTCACCCTGCAATACCTGTCACCACTATGAAACCCGTCAGTGATACCCGTTACCCCGTGATACCCGTCATGCCGGTGATACCCGTCACCACTGTGATACCCATCACCCTTGCAACACCTGTCACCCTGTGATACCCATCATCCCCGCGATACCTGTCACCTCTACAATACCCGTCACCGTGATACCCGTCACCCCTGTGATAGCCGTCACCATGCGATACCTGTCACCCCTTCGATATCCGTCACCCCTGTGATAGCCATTAGCCCATGATACCCATTACCCTGTCATACCCGACACCATGAAACCCGTTACCCCTGCAATACCCGCCACCCGTGATGCCCGTCACCGTGTGATACCATCACAATGATATCCATCACCATGAAATAACCATCACCCCTGCGATACCCGTCACCCCTGCGATACCCGTCACCCCGCAAT